>NW_007726448.1:100807-199294 GCF_000696425.1 Galeopterus variegatus | reverse complement strand
GTCCCGTGTGGAGATGCAGGGTATCAATCGCGGTGTGGCCCCCATACCGAACCGGGGACGGGCAACGGGATTGCAACCCTCGGTGTTGCTCCCGCGCCTCGCTCAGCCGGTGAGCTGGAACCGGTCTGTATGTGGGATCCGAACCCTCAGGCGGGAGCGCCGCCGCGCTTCCCAAGCGGCACACTTATCCAGTGCGCCACCGGGCCGGCCCCGGAGCGCTAGTCTTGACTGCAGAAAACAACACAAGAGTGAATCAGGATCATTTACAAGTTATTTCCTTGTCTCTGGCCATCTGGATGTCTCATAAGATTGTCTGGAACTGCATTAGGGTTTTTTCTTTGTTTTTTTATTTTGCTTGGATGAAGGATGTTCTTTGGCCACATGCACATCAGGGATATTTGGGTGACATGAGGAGCGCTAAGGTTATTAGAGTTTATTAGTCAGATATAGATCTGGCTAATGCTCAGGGTAGGATGCAGCTATATGAGAGGTTTTGCTGTTTCTGTTCATCCCAGAAAAAACAAAGAGTGACTACAAATGCCTGAATTAACTCAGCAAAACATAGCAAAGGTCCTTAAGGTGTGTTGTTTCAAATGCTCCTAAATCCTGTTTAAATTCACATTTCCGCAGGCCCCAGTCTCCTGGGAGCCTTTTGCACATGCACAGAGAACAGCCTTAGTAATGAGATCTGCTGCTTCTGGGATCAGTGGAGAGGTAAGGGTGACTTGCAGGGACAAATTCTGTTCTGAGAAGCTACATTTCTTCTCATATTTGTGGGAGGAGGTGGAGTTGACCATATGTGCTCTGCCTTAATAAAGCATGGGAGGTGGGATGAGACATGCAGGAGACAGCAGACAGGAACCCTGGGAGGAAGGGCCAGCACCTTCCCACCTAGCCGCACGGGAAGTCAGCACATCACTGGCCCACACCTACTCCTGCAGCTTGCTTGGACCTCACTTCATCCCCTAGACTGTTGCTCCTCCCCACAGCCACAGCGGGCAGACTTTTTGTGGGATCATCCCAGATTCCAGTCATATCACTCTGGGGGTTAGGCCAGGAGCCTGATGAAGAGAGGGAGGCATTCAGATTTGGCATTCCTCCAGAAGATGCCCCTTGTGGATTTTTAAGCCACAGAGGTTATGATGCTAACACTTACTCAGCTTGTGATTCACCATGACCCTTGGACTTTTTTCCCCCATTGATCTCATGCTTGGCCATATTCAGCACCTGGTTTCTCTTCTCCAGGGGTATTGGTCCCAGGGGCTCTTCATCCAGTCTAAATCTCAGCCTGTCCTTCTATATAGAACAGTGATCCCCCGTGCCCAGAGGGTGTAGCTCACCACTATCTTCAGCCACCCCTCCCCTTTACAATATTAAATGGATATCTCTTTTTTCCCTGCATCTTGTGGGAAATGTCTGCTCTCCTTGGCCCATCCTCTGTAACTGCTTAGGGGAAGGTTTCAGAGGAGACTCTGGCTTGCCCTGGAAAAAGGTGGGCTTGCCTGCCCATTGCCTAAGTACCAGGCTGAGAGTCCCCTCTCCTCTCTGCACTACCACTCTGGTGGCATGTGACAGAAGGCTTTTTCTTCCCCCCTCCGCAAACACAGCGCATTTCCTTCCTAAAGCAGAAGCGTCTCAGCTGCCTCCCCACACCCCAACCAGAAGACCAAGGAGTCCTCAGTGGACTCCCTGCTCAGGACGTTCCACTCTAGCCACAGAGGTTTCTGTCCCATGCGTATCTCCCCTGCAGCATGGCAGCCCTGCCTTTCTGATTCTCCTGGCCCTCTGGGGCCTCACTGTTCTTTTCTTCTAAAAGCTCTAATGCCCGACTACAGAAACACCAAACACACCTGTTGGAGAAACACACAGCCAAGCGTCCACCTCAGAAGCCGACCCTTAGCAACCAGTGAGCACAAAGCTGTGGTTTCACCTTTACAGGGTCTAACTGAGAAGAAATACACCAGTCTCTCCAGGACAAGAAGAACGCCTCCTCCACCCATTTTTTTTATTTTCTACCCCTTCAAACCTAAAAGCAGACACTTAATAAAGAGCCTCAGGTTGGGACAGGGCTTAAGAGAGAAGAAAGTCTAATCTCTGCTCCCTTAATTGAGTAATATTTTGTGAACGTCTTGTACTCTGATAAGTATATTTCTTTATTCCAAAAAATACTGGGAACAAAATCTGGTTTGGATTTGGAATGTTTGACAAACTTGCAAGCTGGTCTCCATTTCCTCAGGTTTCAGTAATCTAGACTTCAGTGGAAAGAACATTTTTCTTGAGAAAGGAGATCACTGTTCCCACTCTGGCAACTTTTGCCTGGGTTCAAGGCACCACCAGTTAACATATGAAACCATCAAACTGCCAAGCTGAGGCAAAAGAGTCACAGAGCTGAGAGAGACTTTAGCCATGGTCTGGCCAAGCCATCAAACTTCTTTTAGCTACAGAACCCGTTGTTCAAACAGAATGTTACTCAGAGATCCAGTGCATAGCAGAGATCAAAGGCAAGCTGCTCTGTTCAAACTGGGGCAGAGGAGCCAGAAGCCCAGCCGCTCAGCTCTGCCCAGCTGCCTAGGAAGTCCCTGAGCGCATCCGTGGAGCAGTTTGAAAATCTTTAATGCAGACCAGCCCCTCCTTGCCAGCCCTGCCTGGCTCTGCGCTTCTGTGGTCCAGCTCCTGGGGCATGCGTCCTCTTGGGAGTTCAGCCTATTGCTCGAGAACCAAGGCTGCCCCGGCCCATATGGAGTCCCATTCCAACATCCGGGCTTCCTCCTCCATTGCAGGCCTCACTAATGAAGACACATGACCCTGCACACACTCTGCTGGCAGGGTGGGATCATCTCCAGGTGCAAACGTCAGAAACTGCCCTGTCCGCCCTTTCCCCTGTTTTTCTTGATTCCCACAAGAAGCCCAGAATTCCCAGGCCATCACTCATCACCCAGACTTTCTTTCCCACAGGGTTCTGGGCATCCTGTGATCTAACCTTTTCTCGCTTGCCACTCCCACACCCCACTTTCCACCATGCCGTTTCCCACAGTCCATCATCTGCTGAGGGTCAGCAAACATTTTCTGTAAAGGGCCGGAGGCTAATGTTCACCTTTGTGGGCCATACAGCCTCTGTTCCAACTATTCAACTCTGCCAGGAAAACAGCAATATGTAAATGAGTGGGTGTAACTGAATACCAATAAAACTTTATTTACAAAACAGGTGGCCCAGCTCCTACCCTAAATCCTCAGCTTCACTTTCTGGCCCCTCCCCCGAGGGCGCTGTTTCCCACTCGGCCTCTCAGGAGGCAGTACTTTCTCTCCCAGATGCTCCTCCCACTGGGCCCAGAGGTCAGGAGGGAGCCCTGCTTTCTCCTTCTTTCTGCTTTCAGACCACTGCCTCCCTCGAAGCCCCCAGGTTTGATGTGCATGCCTTCTGCAGTCCTTGGCAGGCCTTTGAGCCCCTCCTCCTTGAGACATTAGTGCTTGACTCCCTCCAGCTCCAGCACTCACTACTCCTGCTGTCCTCCCACCAGTGGCTTCTTGGTTCCCTGATTCCTCCTCCTCCAGGGGTCCTGACCTCCATCCTGTCTCAACTGCCCACTCCCATGGTTGTAGCCAGTATCCCTGTCATAACTCATAACTACACCCTCCCCCATAATCCCAAACCAAATGTCTTACTCCCTAACCAACCCCACCCATCTTTCCAGCGTACTCCCTTTTGCACATCGACTATGACAACTTCTTCATCCCCCACGTTCTCTCTATTCCCTCCCACCGTGTCCTCTCCTCCTCCCGACCAGCTTAGATGCCGCCATGCTCACAATCTCTCACCTGCATCCATGTCTTCATTTATCTTGCTCACCTGGAAAAACACCAACCCTAATCAAATCCAGCTAGATGGAGATCTGTTTGGTTCCTGAAAGGGGTGGACAAGCCAAGTCTTACTCCGCACTCATGACCACCAGCGTCAAGGAGGCCTGGAGACACTACTGTGCACCGCTACTCCGTCCACCCTGAACTTCCTTAGATGGCTTGCTCACATCTTTGCCTCTCTTCTCAGACCTCCAGCACCACTTCCCCTTGCACATTCTCAGCTGAAGACCTCACGACCTGTGTCCCTGAGAAAACAGATGAAGTCAGAAGAGGGCTTTCGTGTGTTCCCACAGCCACGTCTGTCACTTGTAATGTGCATTCCGGCCTGAGCCATGAGGAACTGCCTCTGCCCCTGTCGAAGGCCAGCACCCCAGCGTGCACTAGATCCCCTTCTGGGCTACTGAGGGGTATCAGCTGTCCAGTAATTGTTCCCTCTCACTTCTGCATCGTGAAGTTGTCTGTCTCTGTTAGATAATCCCCACCATGTATAAAAATGCTGTAGTATCTCCTGTTTAAAAACAAAGCTCTCTTGACTCCACACCCACTTCTGGTAACCACTGTTTTTTCTCTGCTCACTTTTATAGCAGAATTCCTCAAGAGTTGTATATATGGTCGCCACTAGCCACTGTGCCACTCACCACTTGAAATGTGGCAAATCTGAACTGAGATGTGCTGTAAGTGTAAAATATACAGTGTATTTCAAAGATTTAGTACAAAACAAAGAATGACACATGCCTCAATAATTTTTTATATTTACTACATGTTGAAATGACAATATTCTATGTCGAATTATATAAAATATATATTATCACAGTTAATTTCACCTATTTTATTTCCTTCTTTACGTTTTTAATGTGGCTACTAGAAAAGTTAAATTATGTTTGTGGCTTGAACGATATTTCTGTTGAATAGGGCCTTCTATTCTCACTGTCCCCAACCTCTCCTCCCATTCTCTCCTGAACCTGTATCTATTAGGCTTTTGTCCCCATCACTCCATCAAAACAGATGCTTTCAAGGCCTCAGTGGTCTTCATGTTGCTAAGTCCAGCAGTCAGTTTCCTGTCTGTGCATCTGCAGCACTTGACCACTTCCTTCTCCCTGACAACCTTCTTCATGGGGCCCCATTCTCCCTGCTTCTCCTCCTGCCCACAAGCTACCCCTCACCAATCTCTTGTGGGTGTCTCCTCCCTCTGACCCCCAATGTGGGAGACCCCAGGTCTTGGTCCTTTCACGTGTTCACCTTCTACATCTGCCTCCTAGGTGATCTCATATGATTTGACTTTAAATACAGTCTATACAACTACCAAATTTTTGTCTGTAACCTAGACTTGCCCCCTGACCTCCAGACACAATAGAGCCAACTCAAGGTATCCATTCAGATGTGCAATCAATAACTTAAATCTCAAAAAGTTCATAGTAGAGACCTTGATATCCATTCCACCACATCTGATCCTGCTGGTTGCTCAAGCCCAAACTGTTGGGATCATCTTTTATTTCTCCTTCACACCCCACATCTAGTCCATCACCAACCCCATCAGCTCTATCTTACAATAAATCCAATATCTGACTCTTCCTCACTACGTCTAACACCACACCCTGCTCTAAGCCTCCAGCATTTCCCTCTACCCCAATCACTGCATATCCTTTCCCTGGCCTTGCCCCACTGCAGACTGTTCTCCCACCATGTCAGAGAAAAGACCAAGCACCCAGTAGGGCACCCTTCTTCCTCCCTGACTGTGTCTCCCACTGCTCTCCCCTTTACCTGCACTGCTGCAGCCACATGGCGGTTTGTTGCCCCTCTAGCACACAACTGTGCTCCCCTCTCAGGCCCCTTGCATCAGCTGTTTCCTCTGCCTGCAGCAGTCTCCCCAGATAGATACGTGGGTTACTCCTTTACTTTCTTTAGGTCTCTGCTCAAATGTCACCTAAGGAAAGTTGCTTTCCAAGCCTCCTTATGTAGAAAGAAAGACCTCCTGTCCTTGTCACTGCAGATCTCCTTCCCCACGCATTCTTCTTCCTAGCACTCTAACTGTGAGATACCTGTTTGCTGATTGTTCAGTTTATTGTCTGTCTCTCCCACTAGAATGTAAATTCCATGAGGGTAAGGACTTTGTCAATTTTGCTGTCGTCCCAGTGTCTAGAACAGCACCTGGCCCGTAGTAGCTATTCACGTTTGTTGGAGGAACAAGCATACCAGCCCAGACACAAGGTGGCAGAGCTGAAATTGCATGTTGCAGTTACACGCCTTAATGTGTGGGTTTTGCTCCCACTTGAAATTTTTTTATTTAACCATTCAGTCATTCATTCATTTGTTCAACATATATCTCCTGAGCAGCTATTATGTGCCAGCACAAAGTAGATTCTATGGGATCATTTCTTTGTGCCCAGAAAGAAATCAAAGAGCCGGCTTGTTAGGAGGAAGGGGGTGGGCAGGGAGAAAGTGTGTGGTTCCTGGCACCCGTGGGAGGGGAGCTAGGCTACCATGGAGGGGGCAGAGGGCACAGCAGAGACAGGGGCACTGACAGCAGACAATCTGCTTTATGCTTTCGTCAGGACCCACCCAGCTCACACAAAGCCAGCTGTGTTCTCACGCCTTTATGACAGCAAAGGTCCTGCCCCTCACCTTGCTCAGACCTCTCTGGGCTGTGCTTATACTCTTGGCATGGGAGGTACCCACATGAGGGAATGTCACTTTACAGTCCCCTGCAGCGCCCGCTCCTGGACTGGAGACGCCTGCAGACTCTGTCATTCCAGGCTTCCTTCAGCAATCAGAGCCCTGGCTTGGCAAAGAAATGGTCCTGATAGCTTTTTCTCTCTTACCTCTCTTCTAGGCTCTTTAGTGCAATTTTAGAACAAGCAACCAAAGCAGACGGGGCAAATGCTCTAGGAGGAAAAGGGGCTGGATTTGATGTGAAGGCGCTGAGGGCTTTCCGCGTGCTGCGTCCCTTGCGGCTAGTGTCCGGAGTCCCAAGTAAGTGAGACCATTATTCTTGTTTACAATGTTATCTTGTCACCACCTTCTGCTTTCCTTTGCTGAATTGCCAAGAGCACTTTGCAAATGAACTCAATTTCATATAAATGGAGGATTAAAAAAAATGATTTCCTTTGATGTAAAGAACCCAACTCTGATGTAAGTACATTAAACACACTGTGGTCCCAGCTTCTGGAAACACCTAGCAAAAGTTCACAACAACCACATTGCCAAATGAAAACAGCCTGCACAAAGAAAACAATCCCCTGGCCATTTGAGCGATCCCCCAAAGGCCCTGGGTTAGGAATTGAAATACATTTGCAGCAGAAGAGCTGGTGAGAGAGCTGGCTAATCCCCAAGGCTTACAGAGTGTCTTAGGCAATGAAATTATCTCTGCTTTCTGTATTTTTCTAAAGAACAGTCAGGAACACATCAGCGGATGTTCCAAAAGTTCTATTTTTCCATTTCTTCCAGTCCTTTTCTTCTTTAATGTCAAATGGGGCATCCCAGAACTCAGGAGCCTTATTTATGGACAGCATGCCTGTTATTGTAGTAACTGGTTTTTCCCAAGGAGGGGAAGGTACTCAGCTCTCTGAATCAGGTGAGGGGCTCTAGAGATATATTGTCCATCAAGGTATCAGTCACATAGGCAACTCCCCTTCCACCAGTCATCCAGAAACCTGTCCCATTAGGGATGTGCCCCAGGCACTGAACATCGCAGCTACAGACACCCTGCATAAGCTCCAGTAAAGCCCATCCCAGGTTGCTCCCGGGGCGGGGGGTGGGGGACTAAGTCAGTTTGGGAGAACTCTTCCTGCTCTTCCTTGTCCAATTTATGTTATCTGAGAATAATTCTGGACTTGATTGCTGAGATTTTACACTCTCAGGTCAGATCCATCAAATTTCTGAGCTGTCCCATGACTCAAACATAGGAGACACCTAACACTGGGCTGGAAGCAGACTAGCTTGGAGATGGGGGTGAGGGACAGGAAAACAGGTCCTCTGAGCACACAGCCTTTACTGCCCATACCGTGCACTGAGTCCTTGGCTTCATTTATGCTGCTTGGATATCTCTTAGAGTCACAAAACCATAGAAAAGAGAGGGGCCTTATATTAACCTGTTCATTCCTTTTTGTGCATACACAGGGTATAGTGAAAAGATCCTCCCAAGACTTTAACTAGCAGCAGAGCCAGGACTAGAACCAGGTTTCCTGACTTCCAGACCAACTCTCTTTTCTACCATACCACAGTACCTCTTTTAAAGAATTGAGTCATCTGTAACTCTTGATTGTCTTAGATTTTTACACATAAGTCCTGTCTCTTCAGTTACATTATGAGCCCCCTTGAAGCCCAGAACTGTGCCTTACATTATCTCTGATTCCTGTACAATATCTAGATTAGTCTCTAAATAAGGTAGGGGAATTTACTGAATAAATGAAAGCAGGGGTTTGTTCTCATTTATTTTTTTGCAGTAGTACTCCCTGAGCAAAGCTGTGGCTTGTCTTAAGTTGAAACAGAACACAGAGCTAAACCACACAAGCATGATTAAAGCAGACCTTCTCTTTTTGGCCTTAACCATTTGGGGGTACTTAGGAATAGAAACAATATATATTATGGCCAAGACCCGATTCCCCTTTTGTGAAGCCAAAATTATTTCTTGGTCAATCAGCCATAACTGAGTAGACCAAAATCAGGAAATGAGAAGGGAGGGTGAGAGAGACTTTTAACATGACTTTAGGGAGCTTATCGTGGTATTGCCAATGTGCCAGTGATCAGAACTATGAATTAATTCCAAACTTCAGCTAACAAAGCTACAATGGACATAATGAATCTTACCCTGTTATGTATGTACTTATTAGAGGCCCACATTTTTATTAGGGGTAATAGGGCATATCATAAAGAATAAACATCTAAGTTTAATTTGTATAAAGTTGAGAGAAAAAAAAAAAGAACAAACATGGTTCCTTTCACTTGAGGAATTTGACAGTCTAATTAAAGAATATATCAATCAGCTTTGCTGCAGGAACAAACAACCCCAAACTCTCAGTGACTTACAACTAGAAACATTTATACCTGGCTCATGGTACCTGAGGATGTTGGTCAGCTGAAGCTCTTCTGAACTCACCTGGGCTCTGGGTTTGACCAAGTTCTGTGTCATTTAATCCAGAGTCCAGGTCGAAAGAGTAGCCACCATGTAAGCCATGCTGTTCTCATGGCAGAGGGCAGATGCTTGCCAAAGGGGGCATAGAGGTAAACCACACAAGCAATTTAAGGCTTATGCTTAAATTTGGCTTATATCACAGCTGCTTATATTTCACTGGTCAAAGCAAGTGACCTCAAAGGCCAACCTCAAAGATACTGGGACAAAGAAGTATACTGTACCTACACAGAAGCATGGACAAATAATTGTGAATAAACAGTACAATCTACTGCAAAAAGATTGTTATCAGCAGAAATAGTTATAGTAATTACTCTAGTAAAGAGATTCTTAATTAGAGATGAATATGAATGAGAACCACTCATGCTTCAGTGCATTCAAAGGGAGAATTAGATTAGATAGAGTAGCCAGGGTTCCACTACAGAAAAAATTTCCTAAAGAAGAACTTTTATCTTGTCTCTGTTGTGGTTTGAATGTCCCCCCAAGCTCATGTTGGAGCTTAATCCCCAATATTGTATTTGAAAGGTGGAGGCTTTACATGGTAATTGGATGCCCTCATGAGTGGATTAACCAATTAAAGGATAAGTGGATTATCATGGGAGTGGTACTTGTGGCTTTATAAGGAGAGGAAGAAGCATGTTATCATTCTCTTGCTCAACCCTTGCTAAATAATACCCTACATCACCACAGGATTCTGTAGAGAGTCTCCACCAAGAGGAAGGCCTTCACCAGATGTGCCCTCTGGACCTTTGGTTTTTCGGCCTCCAAAAATATAAGAAATAAACCTCTTTTCTTTATACCTTACCTAATTTCAGGTATTCTGTTACAAGTAACAGAATAATAAATAACTGACCAATACAGAAAATTGGTACTGAGAAGTGGGGTCTTGCTGATAATGAATACTTGAAAATGTTGAAATGGCTTTGGAATGGGCAGAGGCTGGAAAAATTTGAAGAAACAGGCTAGAAAAATCCTGGATTCTGGTGAGGGCTTAGAAGGCAAGAAGACTAGGGAAAGTTTAGAAATTCTTTGAGATTAAGTGATGGTGACCAGAATGCTGATAGAAATATGGACTGTAAAGACCATTATGAAGAGGTCTCAAATGGAAATGGAGGAAGAACTTGTTGTAAGTTAGAGCAAAGGTCACCCTTGTTTAAACTGGCAAAGAACTTGGCTACATTGTGTCCATGCTCAAGGGTGGAACTCAAGAGTGATGAACTAGGGTATTTGGAAGAAGAAATATCTAAGCAAAGCATTCAGATTGCTACATGGCTATTTTGAACTGTGTACAGTGAAATGAGAGAAGAAGGGTCTGACTTAAAGATAGAATTTATAATTAAAAGAGAAGCAGAGTGTAAAAATTGGAAAATGTACTGCCTGCACATGTGAGGAGCAAAAAGGCATGTTTGGGAGAGAGTGGCAAGGTTGCTGCAGGGTGACTAACAGTTGCTAAAGAGATTAGCACTCATCCAGTGCTATGCATTAGGACAATGGGAAAAAGACCCCAAAGGCAGTTTGGAGATCTTCCAGGTTGTCTCTCCCATCACAGGCCCAGAGGACAGGCCCAGGCCTCCCTCCATGGGCTTTGCCTTGGGAAGCTGCTCCCTACATTCCAGCACAGTGCTCCTTGGCTGTAACTAAATTGGCCCCAGGTGGTGCTGGACCCACTGTGGAAAATACAAGTAAGCTTTGGTGGAGTCCATGTAGTGTAAAGTCTGCAAGCTCGAGGGGTGTAAGCTGTGGAAGCAATTTCAAAGGCTGTTTGGGAAAGCTTGGGGGCTCAGGAAGAGATTTGTCACAGGTGCAGAGTCACTGCAGAGAGCCTTCACTAGAGAAATGCTGAGTGGAAAAATGGGGTCAGAGCTGTAGCAGAGAGCCCCATTAGGGCCATGCCTAGTTGAGCTGTGGGAGCTTGCCTTGTGCTCTTGCTCAGCCCTTGCCATGTGATTGAATTGCCATGGGACTCCATGGAGAGTCCCCACCAAGAAGAATGCCCTCACTGGATGTGCCCACTGGACCCTGGACTTAGCTTCCAAAACTGTAAGTAATAAATTCTGTTTCTTTATAAATTACACAGTTTCAAGTATTCTGTTATAAGCACCCAAAAATAGACTAACACAGTCTCCATCTGCATTTAAATAATGGTAGAACTGTATTATGATGGCCAGGAAAAGGTAACACTCCTTGGGATTCTCTCATCAAGAAGATGAAGATATGACATAGCCCCTCAAATACAAGGCCCTAATGATACCTGCCATGCAGCTCAGGAAGATTTTTTTTTGTCATTAAAGGTGATGACACTGAGAAGGTTTTGCAACTGTGGGCAACCCTGCAGGTAGCTCCATGCTTATGCACAGGACCAACAAGTGTGTCCTGTCTTCTGTGGGTTACCAGTAAGATGAAAATGGCTCTTCTTGGAGATTAAAGAAGTATCTCCTACAACTACAAACCTAAATGAATGACTCCTTCCATTTCTCATAACCTTGGGTTGTCTCCTTTTACATTTCAGCAAAATTCCTCAAAAGAGTTGTCTCTACCTATCGTCTCCAATTCCTGTCCTTCTGTTCTCCCTTGAATCCCACTACTGCACCAAAGCATCTTCTCAAGACGAGCAGTGTCCTCCACATTACTGCATCCAATGGTCATTTCTCCAGCACAGTTTTACTTATCTATCTGCAGCATCACGTACAGCTGATTGTCCCTTGTCTTTGAACTGGTGTTGTCACTTGGCTTCTGGGACACTATTCATTCTTAGTTCACTTGTTTTTCCTTCTTGGGATCCTTTGCAGCTTTCCCCTCATCTTCTCACCTTCTTAATAGTGGAGAGCTCTGTGATCACTCCTTAGACCTCTTCTCTATCTACATTCATTCCCTCGTTATGTCCAGTCTTGTGGCATTAAATACAATCTATTTACAAATATATGTCACCAGAGACCTTTCCCCCAAATGCCAGACTTGTATACCTGACTGCCTACTCAATTCCTTCAATCAGATATTTGATAAGTATCCTGAACTTCGCACATTCATAACAGAATTCCCGGTTTTGTCAATATGTTTCTCATCTCAGTAAATGTCATCCTTGCCCTTCCAGCTTCTCAGGTCACAATTCTTTGATGTGCTTCTTTTTCTCACTCTTTGCATCCACTCCATCAGAAAATCCTATCAGCTTTACCGTCAAAATATAGGAAGAATCTGGCTTTCTTACCACCTCCACATCCACGTCAGTGCCAGCCACCATCGTCTCTCACCTGGATCATTGCAGTGGCCTCCTAACAGGAGTCTCTGCTTTCACCCTTGTCACAGCCTAGGCTTAGCACAGCAGCCATAATGGTCCATATATGTACTAAATACCGTCGACAACTTCTGATCATGGAAGGAGAGAGATGATTGTGACAATACAAGTCCAGAGTCATTTATTAATTTGTTCAACAGAATCTACTGAGTACTTACTTTATGTAAGATTTTACTAGGCATTATAGCAGATGCAGAAGTGAGTCTGATGCTTTGTGTGTTCTCAAACAGCTTGAAGTGTAGTAGAAAAAAAAATTTCATAAAAACAATCATATGATATAAAAATCGGAGATGCCAAAAGTTTAGGTAAAATGTTATGAGTTCTATGACACATATGCTTTGGGGATTCCATAATTTTAGGAGTGGGGTGTATTAGTCTGTTTCCATTGCTTATAACAAAATACTTGGAACTGAGTAATTCAGAAAGAAAATGAAATTTATTGCTTACAGTTTCTGAGGCTGGGAAGTCCAAAGTCCATCTGGTGGTGGTGACAGTGACCCGGGGGTCTCACATTGCAAGATGGTGGAAGCAGACAGAGCAGTGAAAGAAGAAGACAAATTCTCCTTTTAAAGCCATCAGAACCACACCCCCGATCACCATTTTTAATCCATTCACTACTGCACAGTCCTACAATCCAATCACCTTTTCAAGGCCCCACCTTCCAATTACCGTAATAGGATTTCCCACCCTCTTAACAGTCACAGTGGGGACTAAGTTTCTAATACATGAAACTTGGGGGACACAATTCAAGCTTCAGTGAGTTTTGGGGGGACATAATTCAATCCACTACTTGGGGATAGAGAATCAGGAAGGCCTTCTTGGACAAGGCAGCATTTGGGATGCATCTCGAAGGATAAACGAGGAGAGGCATTCCAGGAAATTATGAAAAGGAAGGAAAATGACTGTGGCCCTGGAGATGGACACAGTGAGGCTGCAAGGTTTAGGGGTTGATTACACTATGGATGTGAAAATCAGATTGACTCTTTCAGTGAAATTCTGTGTAATTGAAAGATTTGATCATTTGGTTTCATAGAGACTTTTCCACAATAAAAGAAATAAATTCTCACTGCGTGTGAGGCGTCCACTGTCCCATAGCAGAAGCACTGTGAGGTAGGCCCATTGTACCAAAGGATGAGCCATATGGAACGGTATACATGAGCAATAAATATGGAGATGTGTGGTTAAATACTTGCAGTGTATTTGCAAGGAATACATTTGTTTGTGGACCGATAAGCAAGGGTCATCTCCTCCTTTCCATATAATCCCATATGCCCTCCTGGAGAAGAAATTTCAGGTGTGGATTGAATAAGGGGAGCAGACAGGTGGTGGTGAGAAGGTGTCTTTTAGATTTGTGAGGTCTTTAACAAAAACTTGGAGCCACCCAGACTTGATTCAGTGATGAAGGAGATTGAACAATTGCCTGCATTCGAGACCAGCGGCAGCCCTGGAAGACACCCTCCATTCACATGAACGTTCACTGAACACTTTCTGTGGGCCAAGCACTGAGTTGGGCACTGGGAACAGAGGCAAAGAGGATACACTCCCCTTCTGTCAAGATACATGAATGCTTTGAAGACTTTTTATGGGATATGTTTTCTCCATTATGTGAATTTCTGTAGGATTGACTCTTTGGGGATGTCCTTTTCCTCAGTTAAAATGTTATTTCTGGAAGCACGCAGAAGAGAAAACTGTTTTTAAACACAGATTTGCTTCCTACTTGAGAGGTGAGAAGGAGCATGAGGATCGTGTGTGTGTGGAGGGGGCTCAGGCTCTTCCTGTTTTTCCTTTCTCAGGTTGGAACTGTGTCCTGAAAATAAATCAGCACCAATCAGTCAAACGTATCTGTTGAGTGGATACCATATAGAAAGCATGGAAAAGACTTAAGGCGTAGCAGTTTAGAACTGGAGCCCTTGAACCAGACTGCCTGGCTTCTACCACTCGCGCACTCTGTGACCTTGGGGAAGTCACTAAGCCTCTCTGTGCCCTAGTTTCCTCATCTGCAAAGTGGGAATAACAGAACCTATTTCATATGTTGTTGGAAAGACTAAATGAGTTAATACACGCAAAGCACTTAAATGGCACCTTGCTTATAGTAAATGCTCAGTAAAATGGTAGCTGTTATATTTTATTATAGGTGTGAAGTAGAAACACAGGTACCTCAGAAGTTTGTAGAAAAATGGGATTAAAAGATAATATAAATCTTTCCATAAACTTTTTGAAGACCCCTCATAGATGACAAGATCACTATCAAGAGAAAACAGTTATATTTTAAAAGATAAAGAATATCAAGAGTTAAGTAGTGACCTGAAACCAAAAAATATCAGAGAGGCATGCATGTGGTTATTTGACTTGCATAGTGTAGATAATGAGGTGGGTTCAAGGGGAGAGTTTACCAGGGACTGTGGCAGTCTGGAAAAGTTTTATGAAAGAGGAAGTATTAGAGATGAGCCTTGAGGTATATGTAGAAGAGGCAGGGATGGAGATGGAAGGACGTTTGGTGGTGAAAAGCTTATTTGTTTGGGTCACCGACACAGGCCAGCCCTGGTCGGCAGCACATAGGTGTGTGAGGAGACCAGCCACATTACTGAGAAGGACATCACGAGAACCAGGCAAGAGAGTCAGTGGGAACAGACTGAGGTGGGTCCTGGATGCCATGTCCACAGGCAGTTATCTAAACAGCTACTGCTGTTCACTCTTCATTAAATGTGCATAAGACTGCACTGCATAGAGACAGCCAGACATCTGGGAAATCTGCTGAAGAGTATCAGAACTGACAATGGATCTTGAATTCTGGGGGGCTCATTAACCCACCCTGAACTCCGCTGGCTGGTGGCAGAGCCAGACCAACCAGACCGCTGCTCTGCCCATCATGCACAACCTCCATTCTAGAGGGAAACCCCAGGGTGTCGTGCTCTCTTCTGAGCGCTCTGACTGATTATCTTTTACCATGTGACTCCAAACACTCTTTTTATTGTTACTGATAAATGAATCCTTGACTGAAAAACTCCTGCTTCAACATAAAACACACACCTGAGTGCTCACCCTACAATGCAGTTTTTCTCCCAAAATGGGTTCCCCCCTCTTGGGGATTAGTAACTGTGAAACCAGCCACGCTGATTGGCAAACACTACTGGTTAATCAGACCCATTGGGGTTATGTTAGATCTACTAAAAACAACTTTTCTGAGTGTTTTCACACTTTGATGGTTCAAAAGCAGTCCTGCCATCCTGCCTGAAATTTGCTCTTCATAAGTTGAGTCTGTGATTTGCAATCACCATTACTGTTCACAGGAAAGTGTTTCTCAGCCTAGGGTTATGACCACACTGTGCTGCAGAGGAGGAGAGTTTGGCACCAGACACAGTTCTGGCAAGCAGCTTGTTACCCTCACTTGTGCTTAAGGACAGCTCACCATTCCAAATTTGATGAGGGAAATTCTGTGTAGAGTAGACACTCAAACTCATGTCCCGGAGAACATCCTCGAGTCAGAGCAGAGGCTCAAATCCACGTTGCTTCAGTCCTCACCCGTTTTTTGGCTGTCTATTCTGTCATCGTCCCAGACTTCCCTGTAATCCTGGTCGATATGATTTAGCAGCTGACATGCCAATATAACATGAGTGGTGTATTAGCGCATGTGGGCAGAGGACCCGGACTAGCCCTGCCTTTACCCTAACCAGCTCAGTGACTCTGGGCAGATCAGTCCTCCCTCTGGACCTCTGTCCTGCATCTGCAACTTGCAGGGCATGGCTGGCTGCCTCTGCATCATCTTTTTCCTCCCCCAAGTCATCCTCTCTGCACCAGCCCAGGCCCCTCACCCTTTGCAGGCCTTCCTCCCTCTCCACCCTCTGCTCTTGCCCCTTTCTTTCTGCCCTTTTTCTCCCTCGCTTTCTGTTTTGCTTCTTCTGCCTTTTCATCCCTTTTGTCCTAAAGGGTCTTACATTCACAGGATCTGAAACCAAAAGGAGGGACTCTTACAAGGCTACTTATGAGGATGGGCATGTGCAGAGGGGCACCCATTGGTCCATCCCTCACTCTACTTCTCCTGGGGCCAGGGGCCACCAGTCCCACCACCCATCCCATTCAGAAATCCTTTCTGCAGCATCTTCTAAGCCTCCTTCTCTACCACGTCTTTCACTGAAACAGGCAGTAATAAAATCTTGTCCCCTACATTTGTCTCACAACACTCTACCTGAATCAGAATGTCTGAGTGGGAAGGGACTTTAGACATCCGTTCCACAGATAGAAATGACACAGCCAAATATAATGACTTTCTCAAGGCCACCAAGTTACCTGGCGGAAGGCAGCCGGGACTCTTGATCCCTGCTCCATCTGAAGAAGAGTCTGACAGTAGTCACAATGGGACCCTGTTGTTCTGTAGAGTCTCTGGAGCTCACAGAGCTCCTCACACACAGTGGTACACGGCCACCCCCAGAAGAAGTGAGCACAAGGGGAGGCTGCTGTCTCCCACCTGCCGTCAGAGGCAGCCCAGGCTTGTGTTCTCAGGCGGAGCAAAGCCCTCTTGAGGACAACCATAAACAACATGGCCTCTTAGCATTCCAAACAGGCTGGCTTCCCCTAGGAGAAACCTGGCCTGCTTTACAGAGAGGAGCCTGAAGTCAGCTCCTGGTGTTGGCACAGCTTGCCTCTCAGAAACAGAACAGAATTTAGAATAGACCTGGCCCCAAGCCCCCAGCACCGTCCATGGAGCTGACACTTGTCCATCCCACATCACCCAGTGATTAATCTTCCCCTGCAGACAGCATCCCCTTGGCCCATCGCTCCTGCATTAGCCAGCCCTTGACCCCCTCCCCCCAGGTCCTCTGAAGGACTCCAGGACTAGGAATTTGAGGCACAGCAACAGTCCTGGCTCTGCTGCTGACATCTATGTCTCCCTGCTTTGCTCTTTGCCTCAGTTTCTCTAAAAGGAGGTAACGATGGGTATAGCATGGGTCAGAATGAGATTTTGCCTTTCATGAGCTTCTGGAAGCAAAGACTCTTTTAAAGAGGGTCATTATGGATTGTGATGAGCCATCGCGTCTGGTCGTAAGAAAAGAAAGATGACCCAAATGTGGCTGAGTAAGTTAATTTAAACCATGAACTTATTTCTAAAATTCCAGTCTCTGCTGTCATGGACTTTTACTGAGAGGTTATAGAATGTCAATAACTGTATGTGACTAAACTGAGAAAATCTCTATTATTGGTGCTCTAGATACAGCAGGGTAAAAAATGACAATAAAGAATGCAAACAATCACACGGTAACATTTTATATTTACTAAAGTGCACAGACATTCCTCCAGTGATGAAAATGTCCCTGTTTGATTTGAGAACAAAATGTAGGTGGTGATAAGTGTAAGGGTAACCACCAACTAAAAGCAGTATTCAGCATCAGTATGAGGCTTTCAGACTCAAAGAGAACGATTTAGCTGATTAATCGGCCCAGTAGCCCAGGCGGGCAAGGATATTATCTCTAATTTATAGATAGGCAAATACAGTCGCAAGTGCTTCTCCTGGAGTAATGAACAGAGACAGGTTCAGACTATTTTCCAGTCGAGAATAACCCTGACTCCAGGACTCAGGTCTTGTTGTTTGGGGGAGAGAAAAGCTTTCCCAGCAGATTGGAGCGGCATCGCTCCCCATGCTGCAGGGCGCCGTCTGGCTTTGGAGATCGAGGACAGTTGATAGTTCAGCTGTTGGTTTATTCATGTTTTGAGGGCTTGTGAACCCCGTTGGCAGCAGGAGCTGATGAGAAATGGTATTGTTGCCGCCTAAGGACGTATGATGAAGTGGGAGGCACTCTGGGCCCGCAGGTGTGAAGACCAGGGATTGAAGTCTGGCCAGCTATGGGACTTTGCCGTTTAACCTCTGACCCTCAGTTTCTTCATTTGTGAAATGAGAGGGTTAAACTGCATTAGTCCCAAAACTCCTGAGAGCATCATCATCCTGTGCTGTGATGATAGAGAATACCAGTGACCTGGGAATTTGTTTTTTAATCACTAATTCTAAACCTGAGGTGGTCATTGACAGGGTGTGACCTTGGGCAAATCCCTTCTCTGTTTCAGCTCCCAGTACAGTTGCAACTATACAGTCCAGAGGTGGGGGAAGGTGTCATGTAATATGTCAACAGGTACTTATTAAGCACTGATCACAAGCCCAGGGCCATGGCATGTGGTATAACATTCACAAAAGACAAGTGAGCTTCTTAAACTCAGGAAGCTCCACAATTGATTCTCTTTTGTGTCCAGCCCTTTCCTGGAGATCCCCAAACATGAAAAAAACAGCCAAGAGCAAAGTGACTGAACCTCATTAGAAATAATGCTAATATAAAAGACCACTTAGGCTTATGAGTGACCCATATATTCCAAATGCTGAAAAGAAAAACGAGGGGAGAATGAAATGAAGATATAGTGAGGTCAGTGTCCCATGAAGTGACCCATGTGCCAAACACAAGCCCCACGTGCCTGTTATTCTCGGATCATTCTCTCATGCTGATTCATGACATTTAGTGGATAAGGACACAGGCGGTGGAGTCCCTCTGCCCAGGTTCAAATTCCCAGAGCCACCACTTGCTAGCTATATACCTCAGTTTCCTGATCTGTGAAATGGGGGTTAAAATTTCACATACCTCATGGAGTTGTGAGGGTTGAATAAGTAAATGCTTGTAGAACATTTAGAATTATGCTCAATGGGTAGGAAGCATTCAGCAAATATTAGCTATTAGTATTCCTATGGGTCCAATTCCCTATCTTCCTACGTCAGCCTCTAAGTTGAACTGATTAGAAGAAGGGGACCTTCTACACTTGATTTTAAAAATAACTTTATTGAAGTATAATCTATATTCAATAAAATTCACACAATTTAAGTGTGCAGTTGCATATGTAATAACCTTATAATAGTATAATATCATTTACCCAACACCCTGTCCTGTGTGATTGTTACACATATTTTACTTACACATACATTATGGACCGTACCCTACGGTGCTATTTTTGCTTTAAATAGTCAGTTATCTTTTAAATAAATTATAATAACATAAAAAATACTCTTTTATATTTGCCTGCTTATTTACTGTTTCTGGTACTTCCACACCTTTCCGTAGGCCCAAGTTTCCTTCTGGTATCATTTCTTCTCACCCTGAAGCACATCCCATAGTATTTCTATAATGCAGGTCTGCTGATGTTGAATTATCCCAGCTTTCATTTATCTGAAAATGTCTTTATCTCATCATCCTTTTGAAGAATATTTTTTGGTGGATATAGAATTCTTGGTTAATGGTTTTTTTTCTTTCAGAACTTTAAAGATTTCCCATTTTCTCCTGGCCTCCATTGTTTCTGATGAGAAGTCATTGATATTCTCATCATGTTTCCTTGTGCATAATGTTTCTTTTTTCACTGACTACTTTCCAGATTCTCTATCTTTGGCTTTTAGCAGTTTAACTATGATGTGCCTTGTTGTTTTCATTATATTTGTCTTTGGAGTTTGCTGAGCTTCACCAACCCGTTCATAAATTGGAGGTTTTCATCAATTTGGGGAAGTTTTTGGCCATTATTTTTTTTTAAAAAATTTCTTTTGGCCCCAATCTCACTCTGCCCTTCTGGGATTTCAATTACACGTGTGTTTGGCCATTTAATATTATCTCATTGGTTCCTGAGGCATTGTTCAGTTTTCTTCAGTCTTTTTTTATATGTGTCCCACAGACTGGATACTTTCTGTTGATTTTTCTTCCAGTGTACTCATTTATTTCCCTCTGCTGTCTCTATCTTCATTAAACTTATTTAGTGAATTTTTAAATTTCAGTTACTGTTCAATTATAGAATTTCAATTTGGTTCATTTTTATAGTTTCCATTTCTCTGTGGAATTCTTTACCTCTTCCCTCTTTAAGACTAAATATTTAGTATTTATTGAGTATGTTTTTCTTTCATTATTTAAACGTATATAACAGCTATTTTAAAATCCTTGTCTGCTAAACCCAACATCTGAACAGTCTAATTTTCTGTTTCCCATTGACTGCATTTTTCTTGAATATCACATTTTCTCATTTCTTTGTATGTCCAGTGATCTTTTACTGAATATTGGAATCATGGACAGTATGTTGTAGAGACTCTGACTTATATCACCTTCATAAGAGTCTCAGCAGTTCAATTATTGGCTGATCACCATGAACTTGGTTTTATACTTCTTGGTGCAGACCAATTGAAAGCCCAAACCCCTCAACCTCCAATTCCACTTCCCCTTCGGATCTTGTCAGGTCTTGGTTTTAGGCTTTGTCAGGGTGGGTCTAGAGTAAGTCTTACTCTAAGGTAAGGTGCTTATTTCTATGCTATGCCCTTTCTGGTGTTGGAGTCGGTTTCCCAGAATGTTAATGACATGTTAACTAGATATTTACCGTATGGCAGGGCCAGAACTCCAGCCTCCTGACACTGTTCTTTCCAGTGTTAACCAGCACTAATTAACCCATGGTATCTCTCTTCTGCTCGTATCCCCATGGAAGCCGCCATCTGATACACCTCAGTGGTTTCAACCAGCACATGTACAACCAACCCATCCCTAAGCCAGAGAAACACAGGTGACCCCTACACAAACTTCTAGTAACCCTTATCTACCTAGCTGTCTCTTCTGTGATGTCCCACCACAGCTGCCCAGGTTATGATCTGATCTCTGCCGTCTCAGATCAGTGGGACCACAGTAGTCTGCTTGGACTGTGGCCCTTTGTGTTCTAGTCAAGAAATTGTTCCCAGTCAGAAAATCAGGATGATTATGGTGTTCACCCCATGGGATTACACTCCTGCACTGCTTTATGTCCAATTTACAAAAACAGTTGCCTCTCCTATTTTTTCCAGTTTTTTAAATTTTTATAGTTAAAGGGCTAGTCTGGTACCAATTACTCCAAAATGGCTAGAAATGGAAGTGTACTTAATTTTTAAATCACAAAATGAATGATGAACATGTTAGCACATGTAAGGTATTCCACAAACATTATACAAGTTATATGTAGTAGTATATTATATCATTTATAATATAGTGTATTATATAATATAATGCTATATTGTATGTTATATACTAATTCATTTGTCACACATTTATTGAGGACATGTGTATAAAACACAGTAGTAGTTGGAGGAAGGAAAGGTACTAAAATCTTTCTTAAGATATTTGGAAAATAACAACCCAGCAAATTTTACAGACAAAGTGCACTTTCTCATCCAGTGTTCTCATTTTACTGATGTTGAAACCTAAACCCAAAAGGTGACATGACTTGTCAAGGTCACACAGCTATTAGTGGCAGAAGAGGAAATAGCCTGACATTTTTTTCACTAAATTCAAAATATTTTTTAAAAACAAGCAAACAAACAAAAAAAAACTAAGATTAATGTTTGGAGATATTTCCCGCTATAGAAAATTTTATCAGTGCCAAAGTCCCTATTGATGCATTAGTGATTTGAGCCAGAATTAGGAAATAAGTAATTCTGAGATTCTAAGAGCATTTTGTCTTAGTTGCCTAGAAAGAGTAACTTATGGTGAAGAGCCACCATAAGTTGACAGCAATGAACAAGCTTAGTTCTTTGTTATATTCTACCTCGAGAATAACCAGGGAAGAGAAAGCTGTTGTCTGGGTACAGTCGTATTTGTTGGAAAAAATCAAGAGGTATAATCAGGGCTATCTTAGTAACTCATCCAACTTGATAACTCTGTCATGAGTAGATCTATTTTGCCAGCAAAACAATGGAGTTATTTTGCAGTTTTCCCGAAAGCTGCACCTTTTATACGTTTCTGAAGGAAGGAGTTAGAAGCTGCAGTGAATACAACCTAACCATCATTTCCTCAGGTGTGTCACTCTGTATGCAGCCAGTCCCCAGAAAGGCACAAAGAGAATTTGACTGGCAGATATTTTTCAACCCTCTAGAATATGCCTTTGCAGTCAAAGATGTAGTTGTTTGGTTCTGGGGGTGGGGAGGGGCAGGAAAAACTATCATGAGGGGACTTCCCCAGGTAGTTTCTCCCTTAAGAAGTGCATGTTACTTTTGCTTTCAGAAATGACAGATGAGGTCATTTGGATCAACTCTCCAGCTGAGAACAATTAGAAATGGTGGGCAGGGCTGGCCCGGTGGCGCACTGCTACAGTGCGCCGCTTGGGAGCGCGGTGGCACTCCCGCCGAGGGTTCGGATCCCACATACAGACCGGTTCCCGCTTACTGGCTGAGCGAGGTGCGGGTGCGACACCGAGGGTTGCGATCCCGTTGCCGGTCCCGGCCCGGTACAGGCGCAACACTGAGGGTTGCGATCCGTTGCCGGACACGAAAAAAGACAAAAAGGAAAAAATAAAAATAAAAAGAAAGAAATGGTGGACAAAATATTCTAAATCTTCTCTTTTCTGAAACTTGGAATAGATTCCTGACAAACAAATATGAATTCTCCAACACCGAGGGTTGTGATCCCGTTGCCAGTCCCGGTCCGGTACGGGCGCAACACTGAGGGTTGCGATCCGTTGCCGGACACGAAAAAAGACAAAAAGGAAAAAATAAAAATAAAAAGAAAGAAATGGTGGACAAAATATTCTAAATCTTCTCTTTTCTGAAACTTGGAATAGATTCCTGACAAACAAATATGAATTCTCTCTGGAAAAAGATAACATCATCAAAGTTCTCAAATTATTTTGAAGATATTTTTGTGAAATAAGGTCTAACTCATGATACAAAGTAACTAGACACACAAAGAGACAAAATAACATGAATGAAAATGGATAGAAACTATAGATGATAGAAACAGACCAACAGGGAGTCCAGATATTGGAATGATCAAATGTACATTTGAAAGTAACAGTATTTACTATATTCAAAGAGATCAAAGGCAAGATTGGTAATTTTCCAAAGAACCAGAAGATATGGAAAAGAACCAAATGTTAATTTTAGAAATGAATACAATAGCTAAAATTAAAAATACAATAAATGGATTTAAAAGAAGACTTGGCAGTGCTGAAAACAGAATTACTGAACTGTATAGGGGGGCAGGGAAAAGTATTGAGAATCAAACACAGGAAATCAAAAGAATGGGAAACACAGAAAAGAATGTAAAAGGTTGGGGAATAAATAGATGTTGGATTTTATAAAGTGTGTTTTTTTTCTACATCTTGGTAGACTATTGAATTTTTATTAAGGTGGTGAATTACATACTACCTTATTGAAGTATAATATGGTGGTTATGTTGGTGTAGGAGGGGGTACTGATCAGCAGGGGGCATGAGTGGGGCTCTGTAGAACTGATGTTCTATTTCTTGACCCAAATGATACGTGGCTGCGATAAATTATATACTGTAACATTGTTTGGTTTTTTATTTCACTTTTCTGTATGTATGTACGTTATATTTCACAAATTTTCTCAGAAGAGGTTTAAAAAGCAAAAGTACAGGCCCAGGCATCTACATCATTGGCAGGTGCCAAAAGAGGTCTGCTTCCTATTCTTCATGCAGCAGAAAGGTAGTTTGTCACCATTAGGGAAGTGGCGCAGAAGCATGACATATCATGACCCAGTCACTTCCAGACGATCAGAGCTGTCACAAGAGATACACTGTTGAGGAGGATTGTGAGGCCCCATCTGGAGCAGCAAGCAGAGGGAAAGAGGCTATGGCCAGCAGCAACACCTGCCATGGCACGGGGTTGGGGAGGAGTGGCATATGTGCCATGTATTTGCCATTTTTGCCTGTATAGTGGCTAAGGGGTGGAAATTTACTCTAGCTCCACCATTTACTAGCGTGTAGTGTTGGGCAAGTTGTCTGTCTTACCTAAGCCTCAGTTCACTTATCTTTATTAAGACAGGGAATTAAATAAAAGGATGTATGTAAAGCACTCAGCAGAAATAGCAGCTAATATTATCATTGTCGTTTGCTTAGACCATCTTATCTCAATGTTGTCATATTCAATTTTCTTCTAACATCAGGATTTCTTTTATACCTATTTCTCTGAGCTTCTCTTTCCAATTCATATTGCTAATACAAAAGAATTCATTCAACATGAAGGTTGATATTTTAATTTTTCTTAAAGTTTTTTATTTATTAGGCAACAGAATATCCACTGTCCCATTCCTAGGACAACAACTCTCCTTTGGTGTTCATCAAACCACTTGTGGGATGCAGAAATTTACTAATGTGTAAAGGTTAAATTAAAAAGATGAAAATCTCTAATGAAAAAGGACATTCTAATACGAACATGTAAAATCATAAAACTTGAGACTGTAGGAAAGCTATCCAGGCAAGAGTTTTCCCCACTTAATAGGAAGACTCTTTTCCAGTAAGAAAATGCATGAGACATCTATGAAGCTCAACTGACAAACTTACTCCTTAACCCAAGGGAGAATTACCTGCCTTCTTAGTTCTAGATCTATTTTCTTTCAAAAGCCATTAAGCCTATGAGACTAATAAAAGTGTCTGTTGCTCCACTAGCCAAGTAAAGGCACAAAACATGATCTGTGAGATTCAACACACCTCCCAATTTCTAGCCAGGCAAAATGGTTCATGTAGATCAGAAGTTAAGAGTGGGTCAGTAGTCACAACCCAGTGATGATGGTCATGATCATAATGATCGTCACAACCACCAGTGCTGATGGGAGCATTTGTTTTTAGACCCAATCGGGTATGACTTTGGAAGAGGAGGACAGAGTTGGTTAGTGAGATAGAGTCAGAGGGTATTCATCTGATCACCCTCCCTGGAAGGGGGCTTGTTGGCTCACACAACTTAGAAGCTCTCCAAGTAGCATAACTCCTGGCTTTGTGGAATGCTGCTAGTGGCACGGAGAAGCCGACGCTGCTTTGCCAGCTACTCTAGCTCATCGTCCTGTCTGCCAGATGTCCTCCAATGCCCCGCCACATCTGCCCTCCACCCTTCTCCACTCTGCTCTCTGGCCAGGGGGACTGACCAAATGGACCACATCGAAAGAAAGCCTAGCCCTTCAGCTGCTAGTTAGGCTCAGTCCATGGAGAGCAGAGCCAGGGCTCAGCAGCAAGGAGGGTGAGGCCAAGGATTCTTAAGTCCCAGATCTTTCCCTGCACATCCTCTTGGGCTGGCACTGTCACGATCTCTCCAGATGGTCCCCTTCATAATATGCTTTTTTTCCTGCTCCCATAACTTCTCCCTCCATCCATGTCTCAGGCCTCTGGGTGGCAATAGATTGCTGTTACTGCCACCTCCAGGACACCATGCTCTTCCTGTGGTTCTCCTTACCCGACCTATACCTTCGTAAAAAGCACCAAGCACCTCAAATTGTCTTAATTTCTGTGTGTTGCCTGTTTCTTGCTGGAACCTACTGTTCTGATATTTGAAATCTGTTTTCATTCTTTCTGCAAATAAATTTTGAGTACCTACTATGTGCAGATCATGTAGAAGGGGGTCTGGAGCCCACCCTCTGTGATGGAGAGCTAGTACAGGCTTCTGAGCAGGGCAGTGGTGGGGTGGAAGCAGTGTTTCAGATGAGTACGGGCAGTGGTGCACAATGGGTTGGGATGTGGGGACTAGAGACAGGAAGTGCAGCTGACCAGTCCCAGGGGAGACAGCAAGACGGCAGTGGCTGCAGCAAAAGAGCAGGTGTGATGGGAGTGGTGCAGGAAGAACTGCTTGCATGTGGAAGGAGCAAGCACAGGGACTGCAGGTTTGAGCCTCATGAGGACTGGCTTTAGGGAGGAGGGGATGAGTTCAGGGTTAGAGTTCTTGAGTGTCGTGAGATGGTGACTCAGCCTAGTGGACATGTCTAGTGGCTTATGGAGAAGGATATGTGAGTGCAGATTGGACTCATCTACTTGTGGTGACCATGGAACCCTTAGGAGGGAGTGCAGTGAATGAATTTTCTGAGAGAGAGTTTAGCAAGAGCCATGCTAACTGAATAAAAGGGCAAAAAAGAAGCTTCACCCGTGCACACAGCTCATGTGGGAGCTCCTCTGGGAACTGTTTTCCTATTTTCCCAGGTTAAGTTAGTCTCTTTCTCCTTTATGCTTCCACAGTCCTTTTGGGGTTTATTCTTGGGAATTTATCACCTGATTTCGCAGTGAGCAGTGCATGTGCAGTGTTTCCATGTCTCCCTCCCCATGCTGCTTGGCGCTTCTCATGAGCAGAGACTGAGTCTTTTCTGTCTGTGTAGTATTCCCCAGACTAAAAGAGGTCCAGGAGGGAGGGAGGGAATAAGGGAGGCAAAGAATTAATTATGGAGTTGGAGGAGAACTAAAATTGTACACTGGCATGAAGACAAGGAGAGAAGAGAGTTTCTAAAAGAAGGGAGTGATCAACCACATCAGATAGATCAAGGAAGACGATGGCCATGGCACAAGGCCCTGAGTAACCTTCAGGATGCGAGCTTTGTAAGAGTGAGAGTGAGGGAAGCCACATTGTCAAGGGGGAAATTCATGTTGAGCAGCTCTCGGTCGCCAGTCTCCTCTGTAATTCTGGTGAGTGGTTTTTATTGCTGCAGGAGGGGAGGCCCTGGCATGCATCATTTATGCTCCCCAGCTTGCTGTGTGGGTATATGTCTCCCTGTCTCATCCTCCGCAGTGATCATGTATTTGTAAGAAAATAAATAAATACAAATTTTAACAAATAACGCTGTAGTACCCTCACCCAAGTCAGTGTGTGGTATTTTCTGTATCCAGCGTTGGCTTCACATACTTTACTGATGATGCAAATTACCTGAAAGAGTGATGTGACAAGGATTACCCCTCTCCAGTGTAAATACAGCAACTGTTAAAAGCATCCACAGAACCTCAGCAAGGCTGGACCAGATTGCTGCAGCCTCCCGAGAGGACCAGTGTGCTCCAGGACCTTGCTTCTCAGAGTGTGGTGGGTGGAGCAGCAGCATTGGTGTCTGGTATCTGGCATTGGAAATGGAAACTTAAGGCCCTCCTCAGATGCACCAAATCAGAATCTGCATTTTAAGAAGATCCCAGGTGACCCATGTGCACATCCATCCTACATGGTTCCCTGAGAGCCTGACCGGGCTTACTGTAATAGCAGCTATCACGTGTATAGCCAGACATTGTTCTGAGCCCTGTACCTGCATTAACTTGTTTAATCCTCACAGCAACTTTATGAGGTACTAATGCCATCCTTACTTTCACATGACACATGGCTGAGATGTGATGGAGCTGGGATTCACAGGGTCATTTGGCTCCAGAGGTCCCTATTCTGTAACCACCGCACTGTACTGCCCTTCTCTAATGGCAATCAGTAGGGCACTTGTAGGTGACCAATAAGTTCACAGGTGAAGGATGGCATAGCTGTCTGTAGTAGCCTGAAAAAAGGCAACCTTGACCCTTGGGGAAGAGCTTCCTACAGTCTGGGTATACCTGTTTCCATAAGGGAAGGGTGAGCCCCTCCTATAGCACTTTCTTAGAGAGGGACATAGCTGAACATGGAAAGTCTCATTCTAGGTTCCCCTCCTGGAAGAAGTTGGTGTTTTGTCTACACTTCCTCGAAGTCTGTGTCCTAAGTCCAAGGTGAGTGAGGTCCAGGGCACTGTGGGGCTTAGTGGACACAGTAAGGACATTGCCCTTTACTTGACCACCTGTTTTAATGGAAATCTATTACTTTTGGATGGTATCCAATTCTGGGGTGAAGGCTCTTAAGAAAGATTAGAATTTTCTCACCATCTTGTGACTCTGTCATTTTGTTTGAATTTAGTTAAAAGTTTGTTGGACAATACAGAAAGCATAACTTGCTTTGCTGGAACCAGCCTCTCAGTTAATCATCATCTAGCTAATCAGACCTTTGGTTTATGCAGTGTGGTTTTCCACTTCGATTCTGCAAGGATTTGACAGCCAGCTTAAACCAAGGAGTTGTTGTCTAAAACTCCTGGGGGTGGCCCTAACTTAGGACACATCCTAACTCCCCCTGGTCCTGGATTGGGGGATATCTCTTCTTAATGAGGCTCTGGGGCACAGCAGGGTCCTGAGTCAGCAACTTCCCTGGAAAGCCCTGACCGCATCGGGAATGGGGCTGTCACATGTAGAAGGATTTTTTTCTGGGTTTCAGGTTGACTGGACGTTTCTTTTCATCCAGACTTTCTGTATTGGCTGCATCTCACATGGTTGAGTCTGCAGAGAGGTTATGGTTGTGGTTAAGGTTAAGGTTGCCCCAGAAAAGCCTGCAGAGAAGCAGAGGGCCTTGGCTTACTGCTCCTCCTTCCTGGGCTCCCTCTGTGGCATGTGATAGGGACGATCTCTTCCATTTGACAAACGAGGTAAGTTGTCGGGAGAGCCTTTCTCATGTGGTTCCTGAACTGTTCTCCCTGAAAGTGGAAGTGATTTCTCCTTCCTCTGACTTCAAACAAATGCATAAACTGGTTTCCCAAATCTCCTTCCAGTAATTTCTTTTAAGAGGCAGACAAAGCCAGGGGAAAAGCATGGGGCTGACTGGCAAGAGAGCCATGATGTTTCCTCAGCCATCCAGCCAACCTTTCTCACCTGTAACTTTAGGCCACTCTGCCAGGATCCACCTGCCTGCACTCACCAGACCAGGTCCTCTTTGTCATTCAGCCTTCAGTTTAAGTGTCACTTCCTGAGAAAGTCTTCCTCCACCCTCCATGCTAATGGAGGACCCTCGTGATATACCCCGTTCTGTTCCTCTAAGGCCCTTAACAGGTTTCTATTACAAGCTCTGTGAGGACATGGTGCATGTCCTCTTATTTGCCACTGTATTCCCTGTCACTAGCACAGAAGATGCCCATGGAACATGGCTCAATAAATACTCTTTGAATGAGTGAAAATTGAGATACTGAGTTAAGTGATACCAGCATCCTCTTCTGTTCTGACAAGCCTTGAGTCCATCAGAAACTTGTGCCCACCCCAACCCTAAACCCAAACTTCTCTTGTCTTTCTTCAGTGATTCTCAGCATTGTTTTCTTATGGATTCTGTCAGCAAGCCTCCTTGATTATTTTTATTGCTTTCCCAAGGCTTGGCTGGAACTGTCAAGTCTGAAGAGTTGAGAAAGAACATGGAGTGTTCATTCCAGCCACTAACAAAAAACGCTGTAAGTCAGTGTGGAATCTGAATAATGAAATCAAACTAACATTAGCAAAGATCTCCAGTTTGGGGGTCTTCAATGATCTCTCCCTTTCCCCCTCCCATTTATGCCAGAGTGACTTAAAATTTGAATTCAAAAGAGGGAAGTTTGGGATTTAGTTTGTATGAAAAGAACAGAACCCATAAGTTTAGCTCTGGATTAGGCAACACTTTTGCACACTATCTTTCCACCCCAGTGAGTTTTCGTTTTCCTCTTTTTTCAGGCTCTTGCTCATAAAGTAATTTTCTTTTATTTGTTTTAACATTATTTGTACATATTTGTGGGATACAGTGTTGTGTCAATATATGCACATACTGCACGTTGATTCACTTAGGGTAGACAGCATAGCTTTGTACCATTAATCCACCACTTCCCCTCCCCTCCCGGCCTCTGGTAACCATTATTCTAATCTATTTCTGTGAGAACCACTTTTTTTTAAGCTTCCATGTGTGAGTGAGATTACGCGGTATTTGTCTTTCTGTGCCTGGCTTACTTCACTTAACATGATGGTCCAGTTCCATCCATGTTGCTGCAAATGACAGGATTTCATTTTTTGCAGCTCAGTAGTATTCCATTATGTATATATACACCACAGGGTTTTTTTTGATCCATTCATCTGTTGATGGGCATTTCGGTTGGTTCCAATATATTGATTTCACTTCCTTTGGATATATCCCCAGTAGTGGGTCATAAAGTAGATCTATTTTTAGTTCTCTAAGAAACCTCCTACTCTTTTCCATAAAGGCTGCACCAATTTACACTCCCACCACCAATGTAGGAGAGTTCCCTTTTCTCCATATCCTCACCAGGATTTTTTATTTTCTGTCTAGTTTATAATAGCCATTCTAAATGGAGTAAGTTGATATCTCATTGTGGTTTTAATTTGCATTTCCCTAATGATTAATGATGTTGAGCATTTTTTCATCTGCATGTTGGCCACTTGTACGGCTTCTTTTTTTTTGTCTTTTTGTCTTTTTTCGTGACTGGCAACGGATGGCAACCCTCAGTGTCGCGACCGTACCGGACCGGGACCGGCAACGGGATCGCAACCCTCGGTGTTGCCCCCACTCCTCGCTCAGCCAGTGAGCGGCCGGTCTGTATGTGGGATCCGAACCCTCAGCGGGAGCGCCGCCGCGCTTCCCAAGCAGCACACTGTAGCAGTGCGCCACCGGTCCGGCCCCTGTACGGCTTCTTTTGAGAAATGTCTCTTTTTTTTTTTTTTTTTGACCAGTAAGGGGATCGCAACCCTCAGCCTGGTGTCATCAGCACCACGCTCAGCCAGTGAGCACACCGGCCGGTCCCGCATAGGATCTGAACCCACGGCCTCGGCGCTAACAGCACCGCACTCACCCGAGTGAGCCACGGGGCCGGCCCCTTTGTTCATTTTTCAATTGGGTTATTTTTTCACTGTTGAGTTGTTTGATTTTCTTGTATTTTCTGGATATTAGCACCTTGTCTGATGTGTAGTTTCAAACATTTCTCCCATTCTGTAGGTTGTCTCTTAACTTCATTGATTGTGTCCTTTGCTATGCAAAAGCTTTTTGGTTTAATGTAGTCCATTTGTCTATTTTTGCTTTAGTTGCCTGTTCCTTCATAGTTTTGTTGAAAACAGGGCTGCCCACTCCCATTTTGTGTAGGCTTGTTCTTCTAGAAGTTTCATAGTTTCAGGTCTTAAATTTAAGTCTTGAATCCATTTTGAGTTGATTTTTGTGTATGGTAAGAGATAGGGGTCTATTTTCAGTCTACTGCATGTAGATATCCAGTTTCCCCACCACTGTTTATGGAAGAGACTATGTTTCCCTAGTGAATATTCTATGTGCCTTTATCAGAAACCAGTTTGTATAAATATGTGGCTTTATTTCTGGGTTCTCTTTGTTGTTCCATTGATCTGTGTGTCTGTTTTTATGCCCATACCATGCTGTTTTGATTATAATAGCTTTCTACTATATTTTGAAGTCAGGTAGTGTGATTCCTCCAGCTTTGTTCTTTTTGCCCAGGATTGTTTTGGCTATTTGATATCTTTTGTGGTTCCATATAAATCTTAGGATAGTTTTTTTCTATTTCTTTGAAGAATGTCACTAATATTTTGATAGGCATTGCATTGAATCTGTAGATCACTTTACTATAGTACAGTCACAGTAATAATTTTGGTTGTATGGTCACAATATTAATTCTCCTAACCCACAGACATGGAATGTCTTTTCCATTTCTTTATGTCTTCTTCAATTTCGTTCACCAGTGTTTTATAGTTTTCCTTCTACAAATCTTTCATCTCCTTGGTTAAATTAATTCCTAGGTTGTTGTGTAGTTTTTGTTTTTTTTTAGGGGGGTTGGTAGCTATTGTAAGTGGGATTGCTTTCTTGCTTTCTTTTCATCTTGCTTGTTATTGGTGCATAGAAATGCTAATGATTTTTGTATGTTGATTTGATGTCCTGAAACTTTACTGAATTCGTTTATCAGTTCAAAGAGTCTTGTGGTGGAGCATTTAGATTTTTTTTATATACAAGATCATGTTGTCTGCAAACAGACAATTTGACTTCCTCTTTTCCAATTTAGATGCCTTTTATTTCTTTCTTTTGCCTAATTGCTCTGGCTAGGACTTCCAGTACTATGTTAAATAAGGGTGGAGAGAATGGGCATCCTTGTCTTGTTCCGTTTCATAGAAAAAGAGCTTTCAGAGGCAAGAGAGCACACTTGGGGTCCTAGGCAAGAGCCAAGGGCAGCCCCCTTCACCTAGAAGCAGGCAAGAGAGCACACCAAAAACACCACTTCCACATTCATAGCCCACTACAGTCACCACACAGCCACGGCTGCTGCAAAAGTGGTTCAACACCACAGCAGTAGCCACAGCCACTGTGCAGGCAGCACACCAGACACTCGACTTCATTGACACAATGAGAGTTACCAGTGGAAACTGGAAAAAGAAGAGGACTCCTCTCTCTTCAAAGCCCACTCCAGAGTAATAGAAGAAGCAACTACTCTACCAGATGACCAGACATCAACATAGATATACTAGAAATATGAAAACCCAAGAAAATATGATACCACCAAAAGAATACAGTAATTCTCAAATAGTAGATCCTATAGAGCAGGAAACCCTTGAAATGACTGAAAAGAAATTCCAAGCAACAATCTTAAGGACCCTCAATGAGATATGAGAAGACTCAGAGAACATAATGAAATGAGAAAAAAAAATCCAGGATATGAAGGAGGAAATATACAAAGAGATTAATACCTTAAAAAAGAATGTAGCAGAACTTACAGAACTGAAAGAGTCACTGAACAAAATAAAAAACACAACTGAGAGCTTAAGCAGCTGTCTAAAACAAACAGAAGAAAGAATTTCTCATCTTGAAAATAGTCTTTTCAAATAACCCAGGCAGACCCAAAAAAAAGGAAAAAAGAATTTTTAAAAAATGAAGAAAATCTGGGCCGAGCCCATGGCACACTCGGGAGAGTGCAGCACTGGGAGCGCAGCGGCGCTCCCACTGCGGGTTCGGATCCTATATAGGGATGGCCGGTGCGCTCACTGGCTGAGCACGGTGCGGCCAGTCTCAAAAAGGACAAAAAATTTTAAAAAATGAAGAAAATCTAAGAGAGCTAGCAGACAACCTTAAGTGCACAAACATTTGAGTCATGGGTATTCCAGAAGGGGAGGAGAAAGGAAAAGGCATTGAAAGCCAATTCAGTGAAATAATAACAGAAAACTTTCCAGGTATAGGGAGAGACATGGACCCTCAGATCCAGGAGGCTCAAAGATCCCCAAACAGATTCAATCCAAAAAGATCCTCTCCAAGACACGTTACAGTCATACTGGCAAAGCTCAAAGACAAGGAGAGAATCTTAAGAGAAGCAAGAGAAAAGTATCACGTCACCTATAAGGGAGCCCCTATCAGACTAACAGCAGACTTCTCAACAGAAACTCTGCAAGCCAAAAGAAAATGGGATGATATATTCAAAATACTAAAAGAAAAAACTGCCAGCCAAGAATATTATACCCAGCAAGGAAAGCTATCCTTCAGAAATGAAGGAAAAATAGTGTTTTTTCCAGACAAATAAAAATTACGGGAGTTCACCACCACACAACAAGCCCTACAAGAAATCCTCCAGGAATTCTTGCATCTGGATTTTGAAAAATGATAATCACTACCACAAATACACAAGAAAGAAAAAAATCCACTGGTAGAACAAAATTGCAAATGAGAAAGATAAAAAACTAAATCTTAACACCACAAAAAACCATAATGACAGTGTAATAGTGCCCCTGTTTTATGTTGGGTTTTAGTAATTTTGGTCTTTTCTCTTTTTTTATTGGTCAGTCTACATAAAAGTTTGCAAATTCTGTTGGTCTTTTTTAAAGAATCAACTTATGGACTTGTTGATTTTCTCTATTGTTTTTTTAATTTCCTATTTCGTATATTTGTTGTAATCTCTGTTATTTCCTACTTATATTTGCTTTTGTTTTAGTTTGCTCTCTTTCTACTTTCTTAAGGTAGATTACCTTATTGGTTTTGAGATTTTTCTTATTTTTAGTATAGATGTTTTTCTTATTTTTAGTATAGATGTTTACAGGTATAAATTTTTCTTTAAGCACTGTATGAGCCCTGCATCCTATAAATTTTGATATGTTGTGCTTCGATTTTTATCTCAAAGTACAATCTAATTTCCTTGTGATTTTTCTTTTTACCCATTGTTTACTTAGGAGAATGTTGTTTAATTTCCACCCATTCATGAATTTTCTAAATTTCCTTCTGTTATTGTGGTCAGAGAACATATTTTCTATGATCTTAGTCTTTTTAAATGTGTTAAGACATTTTGTGGCCAAAATGAAAATAGAATAAAAACCCAAGCCTAAACTAACTCCACTTCAGGCAAAGTGTGGCTTCACAGAACAACAACATGAAAACAAAAACAGAGAGAGAGAGAGAGAAAGAACTTTCAGCTTTTCCCCATTCAGTATGATATTAGCTGTCAGTTTGTCTGATAGGGTCTTGATTGTGTCAAGGTGTGTTTCTTCTATGCCTGATTTGTTGAGAGTTTTTAATCACAAAGAGATGTTGAATTTTATCAATTTTTTTTTCTGTGTGTATTGAGATGGTTGTACAGTTTTTGTCCTTCAGTCTTTTGATGTGATGTATCACATTTATTGATTTGCATATGTAGAACCAACCTTGCATTCCTGGGACAAATCCCACTTCGTCATGGTGAATGACCTTTTTAATATGCTTTTGGATTTGGTTTGCTAGTATTCTGTTGAAAATGTTTGCATCATGTTCAGTAGGGATATTGGCCTATAGTTTTCTTTATTTGTCATGTCCTTATCTGGTTTTGGCATCAGAATAATGCTGGCCTTGTAGAATGAGTTTGGAATTTCAGTTTTTTGGAAGAGTTTGAAAATTATTGGTATTAATTATTTTTAAAATGCTTGGTAGAATTGAGCAGTGAAGCGATGCAGTCCTGAGCTTTCTTTGTTGGTAGACTTTTTATTACTGATTCAATCTTGTTACTTGTAATTGGTCTATTGAGGTTTTCTACTTCTTCTTGGTACAGTCTTGGTAGATTGTGTTTGTCCAGAAATTTGTCCATTTCCTCTAGGTTTTGTAATTTGTTGGCATATAGTTGTTCATAATAATCTCTAATGATACTTTGTATTTCTGTAGTATCAGTTGTGATGTCTTCTTTTACATTTCTGATTTTATTTATTTGAATTTTTCTTTTCTTGGTTAGCATAACTAGTGGCATGAGAATTGTGTTTATCTTTCAGAAAAATAACATTTTTTTCGTCAAACTTTTGTATTGCTTTTGGTCTCAATTTCGTTTATTTCTGTTTTGATCTTTATTATTTCTTTTCTTCTGCTAATTTGAGGTTTGGCTTGTTCTTGCTTTTCTAGTTTCCTAAGATGCATTATTAGGTTATTTGAAATCTTTCTCATTTTTTAGTAGGCATTAGTTGCTGTAAACTTCCCTCTTAGTACTGCTTGGCTGTATCTCTTAGGTTTTGCTGTGTAGTGTTTCTGATTTCATTTGTTAAGAAATTTTTTAATTTCCTTCTTAATTTCTTCTTTGACCCATTGGTCATTCAGAAGCATGTTGTTTAGTCTCCATGTATTTATACACTTTTGAGAGTTTCTCTTGCTATTGATTTCTAGTTTTATTCCATTGTGCTCAGAGAAGATGCTGGAATGATTTGAATTTTTCAAAAATTTTTGAGACTTCTTTTGTGTCCTAACATATCATCAATGCTGGAGAATGTTCCATGTGCTTATTAGAAGGAAGAATGTGTTTTCTGCAACTGTTGGATGAAATGTTCTGTAAATGTCTGTAAGGTCCATTTGGTCGATAGTTCAGTTTACATCCAGTGTTTCTTTGTTGATTTTCTGTCTAGATGTCTGCATATTTCTGAGAGTGGGGTGTTGAAGTCCCCAACAATTATCATATTGATGTTTATCTCTCCCTTTACATCTGATAATATTTTCTTTATATACCTGGGTGCCCCAATGTTGAGCACGTTTACAGTTGTTATATTTTCTTGCTGAATTGACCCCTTTAGCTTTATATAATCACCTTGTCTCTTTTTACAGATTTTGACTTAATATCTATTTTATCTGATATAAGTATAGCTACACCTGCTCACTTTTGGTTTCTGTTTGCATGGAATATGTTTTTCCATCCCTTTACTTTTCATCCATGTGTGTCCTTTATAGGAAGTGAATTTCCTGAAGGCAGCATTTAGTTAGATTTTTTTAAATACATTCAGCCAGTCTATATCTTTTAATTGGAGAATATAGTCCTTTTACTTTCATGGTTATTGCTGATAGGTGAGGACTTATGCCTGCCATTCCACTGATAGTTTTCTGGTTGTTTTGTATATCATTTGTTCCTTTCTTCCTCTCTTATTGTTTATCTTTGCAATTTGGTGTTTTTATGTAGTGATAAGGTTTGTTTCCTTTTTCTTTCCCATTTATGTACCTGCTTTACCAGTGAATTTTATCCTTTCATGTGTTTTCTTGATGGTGGTTATCTTCTTTTTGCTTCCAGGTGTAGGACTCCCTTGAGCATTTCTTGTAAGGCTGGTCTACTGGTGATGAATTCCCTCAGTTTTTGCTTGTCTGTGAAAGACTTTATTTGTTCTTCATTCCTGAAGGATAGCTTTGCTGAGGATATTATTCTTGGTTGGCTTTTTTCCCCCCCTTTAACCACCTTGAATACAGTATCTCTTTGTCTCCTGGCCTGTAAGGTTTCTGCTGAGAAATTGGCTGGTAGTCTAATGGGGATTTCATTATATTTGACCTGATGCTTTTCTCTTGATATTTTTAGAATTATCTCTTTGTCTTTGACTTTCAACATTTCGATTCTAATGCACCTTGGATAGAACCTATTTGGGTTGAATCCATTTGGGGACCTTTGAACTTTCTGGATCTGTATATCCATATCTCTACCAAGACTTGGAGTGTTTTCAGATATTATTTCATTAAATAGGTTATTGATGCCCTTTTCCTCCTATTGTTCAGAAATGCTCATAATTCGAATATTTGTTTGCTTAACAGTGTCCTAAAGCTTTTCTATAGGCTTTTTTCACTTTTTTTAGTCTTTTTTTTTTCTGTGATAATTTTAGGTAGTTGCAAATGACCTGTCTTCAAGTTCAAAGATTCTTTCTTCTGCTTTCTGTAGTCTGCTGTTGAAGCTCTTTATTGTATTCTTATTTCATTTATTAAATTTTTCAGCTTCAGGATTTCTGTTTGGTTCTTTTTATGATATCTATCTTTTTGTTAAATTTCTTGTTCATATCATGAATTATTTTCCTGATTTCCTGGAATTGTCTATCTGTTTTCTCTTGGGTCTCATTGAGTTGTTTTTTTTTTTTTTGGCTTTTGTCTTTTTCCGTGTCCGGCAACGGATCGCAACCCTCAGTGTTGTCCCCCGTACCGGACCGGGGACTGGCAACGGGATCGCACCCCTCGGTGTTGCTCCTGCGCCTCGCTCAGCCAGTGAGCGGGAACCGGTCTGTATGTGGGATCCGAACCCTCGGGCGGGAGCGCCGCCGTGCTTCCCAAGCGGCGCACTATCCAGTGCGCCCCCGGGCCGGCCCTCATTGAGTTTTTTTTTTTTTTGGCTTTTGTCTTTTTCCGCGTCCGGCAACGGATCGCAACCCTCAGTGTTGTCCCCCGTACCGGACCGGGGACTGGCAACGGGATCGCACCCCTCGGTGTTGCTCCTGCGCCTCGCTCAGCCAGTGAGCGGGAACCGGTCTGTATGTGGGATCCGAACCCTCGGGCGGGAGCGCCGCCGTGCTTCCCAAGCGGCGCACTATCCAGTGCGCCACTGGGCCGGCCCTCATTGAGTTTTTTAAGATCACTATTTTGAGTTCATTTTCTGGCAGTTCATTGATTTTCTTTTCTTTGGGGTTGGTCACTGGTGTGTTATTGTGTTCCTCTGGTGTCATATTTCCTTGCTCTTTCATATTTCTTGTGTCCCTGTGTTGATGTTCATGCATCTGGTGAAACAATTGCCTGTTTCAAACTTTATAGAGTGACTTTTATAGACAGACTTTCACCTGTAGTTGAGTCTTAGTGTGCTGCTTGAAAAGTGTGTGGTGGTTCTGTTTCCACATAGATGCAGTGGTTTAGTCTGTGGGGATGTGCTTCAGCTGTGATCAATTTTACCAGTAACTGTGGGTGCCTCGGTGACACAGGCTGTAGAAGTTTGTGGTAGCAGTGGGGTGTAGGTTGTTAAGGTCTTTGGTAGCAGGGGCTTTTGGGGTCCTCCTATTCTCATTTTTCCCACAATGGCATAACTTTGTCAAGGGGATTCCTCTTGGTGTTGGGTCAGCCCCAACCTACAAGCAGCTGCAGTGGTACTGAGTTCCATGTTCAGTTGCTTGGAGCAGCTGTGGAGCTGGGGTCCTGGGCTTGGTGTTTCACAAACCTATTGTGAAATCTAGGTCTTGGGGTGCAGATTCACTCTCTATAGCAGGGTTGGATGTTGATTGTTCACAGCATGAGGGTCTGTGGCTCTGCACACCCCCTACCCCTGGCAGCTCTGGCACTGTGGGCTGGGTTATAGCTGTGACTCTGACCCTGGGGGCCTGAGCACAGCATTGGCCCAATGCTGGGGTAGAAGGGGTGTTCTGGAGGTTTGGGCCCAGGGAACAGAGTGTAGCCATAATTCAGGAGTCATAGCAAATGGTGCTCCATTGTTACTTGTTTCCTAGAGTGAGGCACCTTGTAGTGGTGCCTCTAGCCCCTGGAATGATAGGACTTAGCAATATCTCAGCCTATGTGAGGCCAAGTGTAGTCATAGCAAGAACCCAGAATGGCAGGTGCAGGTGTCATTTGGGCCTTGGGGGGCAGGGAGCAGCACAGCACTGACTTCAATCCCCAAGGGAAGGGGTGTCTCAGCAGCTCATTCTCTAGGGGAATAGTCCAACTCCAGGGAAGCAGAGTACTAGAATTGTTTGGCCCCTAGGGCAGGGTGTCTCAGCTCAGCGACTGCTCTGTTTCCCTGGGATGTTGGACTCTGGGATGCCTAGCTGCTCAGCTTGGCCAAGCAGCTTCTCAGCCAGTCCCTTCAGCTCAGTCCTGGGGTGTGGGGTACAGCCACAACTGGGAGGGCTAGTTAAAGATTCCTCCAGAGGGAGTGTGCAGGTTTGCAGCTTCATTTCTGTCCTGAGGGGGGAGGGGCACTGCTGCAACTAGGGGGATGGGGGGGGAGTGGTTCCACCACTACCTAGTCCCTCAGGTTAGGGTATAATAGCTGCTCTCAGACTGGGGAAGTCAGTTCATTGGTGGCTTAATCTCTGGGATGAAAGGGGTAAGACACCCTCCAGAAACAGTTCCAGGCCCAAGTTGATGCAGTAGCCACAGTAGCCACAGAAAGCAGGTGCAGTGTCAGCTCCTCTGGGGAAGCCCAACTGTGTGGACTGCAGGCAATTCCCACAGCTGGGCTTAGTGTCCACGAGGACTGCAGGGGTCCCCAGTGGTGAAGATGGTAGGTGTCCAAGGTGTGGATGAGGGCTGCTGGGGTCCCCTCACTCACCTTTTCCCCACAGGGAGAAGTTCCTCCTGGGTCCCTGCTGCTCCTGGCTGGGGATGGGTGAGAGAGGCCGGGTGTTTCCTTCTGCTCTCTATGTGGCTATTCCGAGTTTCTGAGCTCACCAGCATTTCTGCTACTCCTTTGATGTCCTCCAGCTCTCTCTCTCTTTTTTTTTTTTTTTTTTTTTTTTTTTTTTTTTTTTTGTCCGGCAACGGATCGCAACCCTCAGTGTCGCGCCCGTACCGGACCGGGACCGGCAACGGGATCGCAACCCTCGGTGTCGCACCCGCACCTCGCTCAGCCAGTGAGCGGGAACCGGTCTGTATGTGGGATCCGAACCCTCGGCGGGAGCGCCGCCGCGCTCCCAAGCGGTGCACTGTAGGAGTGCGCCACCGGGCCGGCCCTCCAGCTCTCTCTTTTAGTTATTTTCATCCAAGTATAGTTGTTTACTCATTGTTTGGTCTCTTTGTCCATAAATTCATTTTCAAACTCCTTCATAGTGTTACCCCAAGGGCCCTAAGCAGAACTATTCATCACAAAGCAGGGCTTGATGAGATGCTCTTTTATAAAACAGAAGAGTGTGTGATCTGTTCTCAGCCCATATTCGTCATGGTGGATGGTCTCTTACAGGTTGTGGAAACACCAACATTAGCCAGCCAGGGCATCTCCACACTACCTTACAGAAAGATGCCAGGTTTTGCTTTATGTGTTTGATGGTTTCTCTTGAGCTCTTAAGGAAAAACAGGAGATTTACACATGCAGGTCCTCTAATCCTTTCCTAACCTGAAATTTTCAAGTTGGACCCCAGAGAGAATGCAGGCATCTGGGCAGGGTCTTACAGCAATGTGAGGGAGAAGAGGAAGAGCCACATGTGCAAGCTAAACTCCATCTCTGGCCTTTTCCTGACTCCAGCAGTTAACGATGTCACTTCCCAAGGCATCACCTCCCTGGAAGGTCTTCCTGTAGCCAGGTATCTTGGGTCTATTTCCATCCACCAAGAGGTCATCTGATATGAACTGCAAATTAGCAGAGACTGTATTTCTAGATTCTATGTTGTTTGATCCCTGTGTGGAAACGTATGTTCCAAATTTTCCAGTATAGTTCTCATATCAAATGTTCTATCCTGTTGGTTCTACAAGTACACGTGTACTTGTCAGATCTCATATCCTGATTTAGGGCTAGGAAAATAGGCTCATCATATGCATGGGCAGATAATGGTCTTGTGTTCCCAGGACACTTTACAGCAGTTGCTTCACCAGGCTTATCTAGGGCCCATTTCCTTCCACCAACATGAGCTGCCAGTCCCGAAGAAAGGCCCAGCAGTTGCTTATCAGCCATAAGCATGGCCTGTCTGAGGAGAACACTTGGGTAGAGAGACATTGCTGTGTTTTCCAAATTACAATTTGAGCTGGAAGAGCTGTTTCTGGGACAGCTGTGAGCCAATCCAAGAAGAAGCTATTGAACATCCAGGCCCTGGGAACCAAACTCTGCAGGATGGACTAGAGAGAAGAAATTCTGTTCCCACACCTACATAAGCCAGCCTGGCTTCTGCTATCCAAGGCAGGCCATGAGGAAAGCAGCAGAACCTAAGAGCCTTTCCTGGACTGGCCCGGAAACATCTGGGCTCTCCTGGAAGCAAGCACTAAACTAGGCTACCCCACCTTCTTGGCAGATGCTGTAGGCATGTGTTACTGCTTTATGGGCACAGATTGTGGAGGCTGAGAGCCACAGTCTAGGGGCTGTGGGGAGGCATCGAGCATAGTTGTGAAGCCCACCACTTGGCACTGAAGCCCACATCACCACTTACTAGCTGTGTGACTGTGGGCGGGGCATTTCCCCTCTCAGGACTCACTTTTTTCATCGGTAAAATATGGTTAATAATAGTACCTACTTCAAAGGGTTGTTGCCAAGAGGAAATGGAATAGTCCAACCAAGTGGAGTGGTGAGAGCCTCACTTGGCCCATGGCAAGTCTTCAAAGCATGTTAAGGAGGCTAGGGGGACTTTGGCCTTCCAGGGCTGACTCCCCACTAAGGCACTTCCTCAGGAGCTTACTCAGTCAATGCTTAAATACCCCCGAGGATGGGGAACTCACTACCTCTTAAAGCACCCCAATCCACCCTCAGATAGTTCTGTTTCTTACACAGTTCTCATTTGTGTTGAATCTAAGCCCTTCCTGGATACTTGCTAATTGGTTGGTTCCATCCCTGTAGTCATGCCGAAGTCATCTAGCTCCTCTTCCTCAAAATAGCAGTTTAAACCATGTGAAAGTCATTGGCATCACCCTCCCTGCCTTTACCTTTTTTCCATGAGTCTTATCCTGACAAAACATCGTCAGTTTCTTCTAACAATCATAGAATGATGTGGTTTCCAATTCTGTCATTATTGTGGCTCCTGTCTTTAGAAGGTACCCGTGCATACAAATGTGACTTAGCTCCATGTGCACTGAGTCCCTACTGCATGCCTGAGACACATGATGAGAAGGCCCCAGGAGACTCAAGGACCTCTCAGCTGGGCAGGAATGGCATTCTAGGGAGAACAGCATGGCCTGAGATGTGAAGGCACGAAGCCAGGAAACTTCAGACAGTTGGCATATTGCCCGAGCGTAAGGTGTGAACTGGGAATCATACAAGATCAAACTGGGGAAGGAGGCAGGTGAGTTTTACCTGTAGGTAATAGGAAGTCACTGGAGGACTTTCAGTGGGGAAGGGGCGTGTTCTGACGTGCACTTTAGTAACAGCATTCTGACTGCAGCATGAAGACTGGGCAAAATTGAAACTGGGAGACCAGTTACCACAGGTATAGAGAGGAGGAAAATGAGTCATGGACCAAAATGTCCAAAATACATACCAAAAGGCTGACAGTGGTCAATCTCTTGTTGGTGAGACAGTGAGTAATTGCTTTTTCTCTTTTTGCTTCTCTGTGTTTTCTAATTTCTCTGTATTTTCTGTTTTCCCTATAATTAGTATATATTATTTATATAGTAAAAATAACTTATACATGTCTAAAGATACTGCAAAATGAAACCAGCAGGACTTGGTAACTGACTGCAGGAGTGCAGGGAGGAGTCTAGGGAATCAGTTTTCTGGCCTGCATGCTCGGATGGGTGGTGCAACCACCAACCAAGACAAAGGCCTGAGGAGCAGCGCATGTGTGAGGAGTTTGGATGGCGTCCCCAAAGCTGCAGTGAAGTCCACAGGCCGCACTCGCTCCCATTTGGCCTCTTCGCAGCCTGCTCAGTAGCCTCTGTCTTCCCCGCAGGCTCTGAAACTCATCTACCCACCGTATACCTACCTGTAAAGCAGACTCTTGCAGCAAAGCCCACCAACACTCCAGGAGAGCAATAGCATCTATTTAGGTTATAGTTTTTGTCGCTCCTTCAGTGAGTACTTAACTGAGTGCCCTCTACAGGCTCAGCACGAAGCAGGCCTTAGTGATAAAACAGCGAGAAGGGCAGGCACCGTCCCTGTCTTCAGAAAACTCAGCCTAATATGAGAGACTGATATAAATGTTTTGAGATCATTTTAATGAACATTGATTCAAACCGAGATGAATGCTCCAAAGGAAAGGAAATGGTTACAAGAAGACGTATAACAAAGGAAACTTCTCTGGTCTTGGGAGTTTGGGGAAGGATCCTTGGGAAGAGATGCTTGGGCTGAGAGCTGAAGGATGCATAGGAGGGAGCTGGGGAACTGTGTTGCAGGCAGAGGGGGCAGTACTTGTGGCAGCTTTGTGGCGGGAGGAAGCACAGCATGTGAGTCTCTAGAAGAACAGCTGTTTGGCTGGAATCCAGAGAGGGGCAGGGGCAGGAAGTGGGCAGAGAGATGTTGGGGCCAGACCCTACAAGGCCTCGTAGGGTGCATGAAGGATCTGGTCTTTATCCTAAGAACAGGGGAGGCCATTAGTGGTTTCAGCAGGCCTGAGGCAGCCTTTTGAGCAGCCTCTCTGGCTGCAGCCTGGGGGACAGCTTCCCACCTGGTGTCTCCTCTGTCTGCCTCGCCCACCATTTTCTTGCAATGTGAGGCTGTGGCACTGAAGGTCTGAGAGGAGACCCCCTCATGGCCCGGGTAGCCCGGATTTGGGGAGTTCCCTCCCTGTTCTGTGAGTAGCACTTAGAACGCACTCCCCCGAGCAGACACCTCTGAAAGTTGCTTTGTAGTTCAGTTTTCAACTTTCTCTGCGTTTCGCATACTTTAACACTAATGTGTGTACAACTTGCTAATTAATGGAATCATTTGGATCTGAAAACATCTTGTTCTAATGGGAGGCTGCAAAGCACTCTCATTAATTCACAGGTAAAATTATTCCAGCTTCTCCCTTCTTTTATTTCTTTTCTCTCCCCAGCTTGGCTTAATAGCTGGGGAGAGTTCTTCTAATGAGCCTTGTGAGAACCACTCTACCAGAGCACAAAGCACCAGTGAGGTGCTTCTGGGTCTGGAGAGAGGGTGACCCAGCCTTTGTTTGCCAAGTTAAGAGGGTAGTGGGTAAATCAAAGGCAAAATTCCCCATGCACAGGGAGGTGGAGGGACAGGCTGGGATGAGAGAACGCTGGGGAGGTGGGTAAGTTGGATGAAGACACTGAAAGGAGATACATGGGTGTGATCAGAGGTGGGTGTCCCATCGTGTGTTTCAGAGGTGGCTCACTAGGTGATGTGCTGCACAACTGGCCCAGGTGTAAGTGGGGAGAAGCTGCCCTCTACCACTTCTCCCCCAGGATGTCAAGACTTGGTGCACTCACTGCTGGTAGAAAGCTCGCAAGCGATTTTCTTGGGGCTGGGTGTAATCTAGGGTGACTTGCCAGTCACTACCTCCCCACCATTTGCAAATGAAGACTTGCAACATCCCCTTTAAATGAGTGGCATTCTTGGTGTGCTATTTGTGGTGTAGTTGAGCTTATAGGTAAGGGTCCTTCTCCCCATGGGACAACAGCACAAACCTTCAGACCTCTGCAGGACACTGACAAGACCCACGTGCTCAGTGGGGCTCCCCACTCTTTCTTTTCTTTTGTTTTGTTTTCCTGGGTACTTTTAAAACTTTATTGTGGTAATATGTACATAACAAAATGTACCATTTTAACTATTGCTAAATGTTCAGTTCAGTGGCACTAAGTACATTCACACTGCTGTGTAATCATCACACCATCAATCTCTAGAACATCTTCATCTTCCCAAACTGAAACTCCATGCCCGTTAAGCAGACAGGAAGTCCCTTCAAGGGGTTTTAAGTGGAAGGCTATAATGTTCTTCCAGGATGTGCCCTGAGCAAAAGTGGGCTGGCAGGAATCTGTAGGTGAGAGTGGCCCACTCAGATCTTCCAGAGAAGGTGCTTCCAAACATGTTCTCAGCCCAGCCACAGAGGTGTCACCACCCAGGTGCATGTGCCAGTGGGAGTCAGCTCCAGCACAGGATCTCCCCTACTGGATGCCAGCAGTCAAGTCAGCCACAGGCTCTAGTACTCCCACCGTGAGGAAGGCTTTGAGAAAGAAATAAGTCCCTGCGTGGCTGTCTCTAGCAAAGTGGGTTCTCACTGTACGGGGACACTGCTCTAGGAGAAAAAGATACTCAGTTGTCTCTAAGATGGGACGTTAGAAAATTTGATCGTTATGGATGAAAACAGCATGTTCTTCCACTTGGAAGTACAGCATCTGCCAGTCATTTTATTTGGATGTGCCGCCAAGACAGATTTGGAGTCAGGCCAACCTGGATTTAGATCCCCACTCTGTCACTCTCTCACTGTGTGACCTTGAGCTCCATGTTCCCCATCTAAAAACGGGGCTTGTGATACCTCACTTGTAGCATTGCTGAGACAGGAAATGATCTCAGTGCAGCATCAAGATAGCACTTGGTTCAGTAAGTGAAGCTGACATTCTCACTGTTGATATTGTTTATGGTTTTGTCATTGTAGGTCTCCAGGTGGTCCTGAATTCCATCATCAAGGCCATGGTTCCCCTGCTACACATCGCCCTGCTAGTGCTGTTCGTCATCATCATCTATGCTATTATCGGCCTGGAGCTCTTCATGGGGAAGATGCATAAGACATGCTACAACCAGGAAGGCGTGGCAGGTAAGTGGAGGATGCGGGTGGCCAGCCCTCCAGAGGCTGTCGGTTTCTCAGAGCTGTTTCCTCTGCAGTTGGACATGCTCCACCTCGTGACCAGCAGGGCCTGGTAAGGCCCCCTTCATTCAAACACCTATTCTTCCACGCCGTGGTTAAGTGAGGGGCAGAGATTGGTGTTCTTTCTCTCAGTTCGAATTTTTATTTTTACTATAAAAGATCTCTGTTAAAACAGCCAAATATAAACTTTGTCCAGCACTATTAAACATTGTTTAAACGAGGCACACAACTTGAGAAACATTTAAAGAATTAAGAGCCTATCTTCTGTCAACCTATTACTTTTTAAGCCAGCCTTGAATATTTTAATCTAAGAATCAGAGCTAACCTAGTGACTGTGTCTATCTCTGCTCTACCAACCCTGCAGTGTGGCTTGTCATCAAAAGCCCTTTCAGGACAGGGTCTCCCATCACAACCCTGAGCTCTTTCCACCCTCTTAGGGCTGGCCCTGCCTCCTCTGCAATGAATGTTTCTGCTTCTCCATTCATAGGCAGAAGCCCCAGGTCCCTCTCCCGGGGTAGGGGAGGAGGGCAGGCATGGGGTCACCCCTTGCCAGCAGGCTTCTTTTCCTCCAGGAGAACGTGTAGCTCCACCTCATGACTTCTCAGCCCTTTCCTGTCTGAGACTTCTGTCTTCGTGCTCGCTCCATAAATCAATATATTTAACAAGCAACGCTAGCTCATTAAGCACTTCCCTGAGTTGCACTAGCATTTTGGCTTGCAGGATATCCCTCAAACTGCTATCTTAAGTTACTAACATCTCAGCTTGACCTTTAAAAAAAAGGCATTTGAACAGAAATTGACAAGGTTTTTAAACAGACACGTAAAGCAGTTTAACGCAAAGAATTCATTTTTAAAAAATTATCCTCCACCTCAAGGGGGTTAGCAGTGTTAAATTGATATAATTCTTTTTTTTCCCCTTCAAACAACAAGATCTGTCATCTTAGTTTTTGGCATCTTGGTGGAGAAAGGCGAGCATCTGTCTGGAGCCTTGAAGCAGACCTCATTTCTCTCTATCTATTCTGCTTCTCATTCACATTCAGTCCAAACATTAAAATAAATTTGACCCCTCTTGCTTTGTGAGATGAAGAGGGAGAGCATCAGAACAAGGAGTGAAATTCATTTTTAGAAACCAAAGTAGATCACCTGGTATGTATGATCAGGTTTGACTGGATGGATTGACTGGGTATTTTTGCAAGGTTTCTAGGTCATTGCCATATGGATATAGGCCTTAAAAAAAAAACAAACAAAACCTATAAACCTGTAGTTGCAAAATTACACAATTGTTTTTACTTTTTTGATGGAGAGTCTCTTTGATAACACTTTTTTTTTTTACTCTAGAGAGAATTTCCAAATTGCTTGGGTTGTAATCGTATATAAAAATATATATATCATGTTTAAAAAATTAGAATTCCTTTAAAATTGGAAAAAAACAGGTCTTGTCTTTGGCTAAAATTCTGAGATTTCCAGCCTTGCTTAAAGAAATACCAAACAGGGCCGGCCCGGTGGCGCACTGGATAAGTGCGCCGCTTGGGAAGCGCGGCGGCACTCCCGCCCGAGGGTTCGGATCCCACATACAGACCGGTTCCCGCTCACTGGCTGAGCGAGGCGCGGGAGCAACACCGAGGGTTGCGATCCCGTTGCCGGTCCCCGGTCCGGTACGGGGGCGCACTGGATAGTGCGCCGCTTGGGAAGCGCGGCGGCGCTCCCGCCCGAGGGTTCGGATCCCACATACAGACCGGTTCCCGCTCACTGGCTGAGTGAGGCACGGGAGCAACACCCAGGGTTGCAATCCCGTTGCCGGTCCCCGGTCCGGTACGGGGGCAACACTGAGGGTTGCGATCCGTTGCCGGACACGGAAAAAGACAAAAGACAAAAAAAAAAAAAAAAAGAAATACCAAACAATATAATGAATAAAATTTTCTCCTTTAATTCAGATCCTTTCTTTTTTTTAGTTAGATCTGTAGCTAAATAAATCCATATTAATTGTGTGGCTTTGTTAGAGCTCATTTTAAGACCTCCTTAAGAGCTGACTGTAGTATGTATAAGGTTTATGCAGTTGTATTGAAATTATCAATGACCCATTTGACCCAAACTCATCAGGCAGTCACAGAGATATGGAGTTTCAAAGATTTCCCATCAGTTCAGCAGTGATGGATGGTATGGCTGTCACCAACAAAGTGGGAGACAGCGAAATAGTGAAATCCCGCTATAGAGCCAAAGATGGCAGCCTTGCCTGGAAAGCACATGCACGTGCACCACTGAGTAAGAACTGCTCCAAGAACTGCAGGCGATATCTTCCCTAATGGGAAGATAGCAGAAGTCTATTTTCTACTGGTGGCAGGATCCTCCAAGAGCCTGTGAGAATAAGCAGCCCTGAATATTAGTTGAAAGCCACTGGGCTTTGTTACCAGGCCTCAGTGTTTTCAGATGACGAGAGTGGCGGGTATGGCAGACAAAGAGAACATGGGTGGGAGGCTCTCCTCCAGGCCGCAGCCAGAGGGCCCAGCGAAAGGCCACCTCGAGCACTGAGACCTTTAATGGCCTGCTCTGCTCTTAAGACCTGACTTGGCCTCACGAATTGGAGTGGGAAACTTAGAATCCCTTTGTCCACCACGACAATGAACAGGAGCAGGTAAAGTACCTGAGACATCACCTGCATCCTGCCATAGATTCATCAGATTTTTTATGCGATGGGTTTTATCTTTACCCACAAGTTTAGAAGAGAAGGAGGCTCCATCATGAGAACCACCATCGGCCAGGGGAGCCAGGGTGTCAGGGAGAGGAGCCAGGCCAGGCTCCACCAGGAAGGTGACCTCACTCTCCCGTGTGGAGTCAGGCTCCCCACTTGGAAACACAGCTGCAGAAGTCTTTCCTCTTAAAAGCTCGGCCAACAGGAGCTCCCAATCGGCTCATTCGTAAACCTACTGTCTGATGACAGTCCAGGACCTGCTCCATTGCTCCCACCAGAACATGGTGCTGCTGTCATCAGGGCCTTGTCCACCCACAGTGACTAACACTGATGAGGAGGAAGAACTCTTCAGGAGCCTGGACACAGTGCAGCCATAGAGCAGAAAACTAAAACCTGCAGTCTATATGACCCATCCCCATGTGTTTTGGAGAGTTTTGTATAACCTTTAGAATGATTTGGGGTGGTTTTTTCTTTCTTTTTTTTTTTAGATTTTAGAATTTTTTTCCATTGGATTGAATTACCATATTTTCTACAAATTTAATCATACAAAAGTGCTTTGTGAACCCCTTGTTATAATTTTTTAATGGAATTTACATCAAATTCTTCTTTTTATACTTAGATGTTATTTTACAAACTGTGAATTTTATGTACTTCTAGAGTTTAGCACGAATTTTTAGCACATTTTCTGTGAAGTGCATGTAAGAAAACTATGGAGCTGGCCAGGTGAACCATTGTTCTGCCTTTAGGCTGCCCTTCCAGTGGGCAGTCCCTGGTGAGGACAGTCTCATGAGAGGCCATCTTTCACTAATCCCTGAGGCATCTGCAAAGCACCTTCTTGGTTCCTCAGTAGATACATCACCATATGCTGAGATCTTTTGTTCCTGGTTGTCCCATCTGTTTATGGTGCTCTGAGCCAAGCCAGTCTGAGTAGCTCTCCCAAGCACAATAATTACCCCTGAGACTGGCAAATAATTGGTTGGCTAAAGCCTAGAAATGAAATCATCTTCATTCTATTCACTGCTTAAGGTTGGCCCCTAAAAACGTACTGATTATGTCTTTGGGGCTCTCTCCTTGGAACTACTCACTGGTGCTCACCCAGAATTTCATGTTTTGTTGGTATTAACTGCATTTCTAAAACCTCTCCTAACCTTCGCCTCCATCATTTTACTGAAAACTTAATTTAGGCTTTCCAGAAGGATGCTGCCCTCTTCACTTCTGTTATGAGACGTAGACCTCATGCTTTGTTTCTTCCTTCTGCCTCGTGGTCCCACTTCCCTCTTTCAGGCTTCCTGACTCTGCAAAAGAAAACCAACACATTTTCACATTTAAGCTAATTTCTCCTCATCCTGCAGTGTATATCACTAAGATCTGCTGACTGGTGTGTGTTCACGTTTTTTGAGTGTTCTCTTTAGTGCTTTTTATAGATACCTATTTTTACCAAGTCATCACTGCTTCCCAATTGTTCTCACGTCTCTTTTATTGTGGTTTGAGACATTTAAAATAGCAGAGTGGCACTTGAGCTTTTAGAGATACCCTTTCTGAATCACATCCCTTTCTCTTATTAACAAGATCACTTCCCCTTTGTGCCATTTTCCTTTTAACATATATTTGTAAAGTCTCCAGACGTGTCTTCCTTCCTTTAAGACACTCAGAACTCACTTTGGCAGTCTCCCTTTTTCTTCATTTCTGCTGTTTCAGGAACTGAGAATGCAGGGAAAGCTGTCAGATTAGCAGTCACAACTTGAAGATTAACAGCATCTTTATTCTGCTAAAAAGAAAAACATGAGAAAAAGAAATACAAGTTTCCCATTTATTTTTTTGTCCTCTCTTTTTGTCCCATCTCTCATATGATTCCAGCCCTTTTATCACAGTGACTGAACACATCACTCTAGAAAGCTATTAGAATGGGTGAGAATGCAACAGAATTTATGATCTATTGAGTTCTCGATTTTTTAGTCTCTTACTGTTTAATGTATTATTTAGGTTTGGGATTCACTTTTTAATTTTCCTCCTTTTTATAGCCTCACATCCAAATATCTAAATATTTCACAATTTCAAAAGTCACAAAAAATTGTGACCGGAGTGCAGTTTAGTCTAGCTGCATTAACGGAGCCCTCGGGGGAGCCAGACCCTGGAATAAGGAAATGGTGTGGATGCTGTCAGTCCCTCAAACCGCTCAGGGACCAGTAGATGCCCCTTGGTCATTGAACAAAGCACCAGGCCAAGAATAAGCCAGGAAGCAGCATTATTCATAATAGCCCAAACCCGGAAATAATTTAAATGCCCGTCAGTTGGTGAATGATGAACATACAATGAAATATACTGCTCAGCAATAAAAAGGAACAGACTGTGCTGACATGCGCAACACCACAGACAAACCTCAGTAATGCTAGGCTAAGTGAAGGAAAATGGTCACAGAGAGCCACATGGTGTACAAGTCCATGCACGTGAACTTTCTAGAAAGGCAATGGTATGGAGACAGAAAGCAGATCAGGTTGCTAGGGGCTAGGAATAGGAGCAGGGATTGACTGGAAACAGGCACACAGGCATTGTAGGGGTCATGGGAGTGTTTTAAAATGGATTGTGGGTGACAGCTGCACAACTGTAAGTTTACTAAAAATAACTGAGCTGTGCATTGACATTGATGAATTCCAAGGCATGCAAATTGTATTTCAATAAAACTGAGAGAGAGGGAGGAGGAGGACAAGGAGGAGGAGCAGGTGCCGCTGCTGCCAGGAAGACACAGTTGGGCATGTAATCCCCCGTAGTACTTAACTCCATTCTGCTAAGAATTGTCTCCCAGTCAAGGACTAACATTTCTCTTCCTGTCTTCCTATCAGTAGTGAACAGTTGCAAATTTAAAGCCACAAACTGAGAAACAGCCAACCAACCAGTAGTCTTCCATACAGAGCCCATGTCCCGCAGGCAAAATAATCACACTTGGGATCGTTTGGATGCTGTGGAACAAGGACAGTTCCTGGGTGACCCATTGTCTCTAAATGAAGAACTACAAGCGAAATTCTCTCTCTGGGGCATATTTTCACTCTTGTTAGAGGCGATTTTTTTTGTTAGAACTTAGGTCTCTTCTGTTTGTTATTGTCATTACTTTCTATAAGTATAAGTCAATGTTCTTAATTTCACAACCTTCTGTGAATTCCGGATGATAACTTTCCACAGTATTTTACCACAAAGGAAATTCTTAGACTAGCCAACTCTTATTTAAACTTACCAATGATCTCCATACCAAAAATTTCAACCACATCTTAATTCATTAATTTGCTTTTCCCAGCATGTGGGATTTGCCCAATCATTGTTTTTAGCTACAGACAATATGTTACAGTGTTTCCTGAAAAAGCCCTGTCCATACCTAGGAAGTATTGTCCCTGTCACCCACTTACACTTTGATTAGAGCTCAGTAAGTGATTCTTGTCTTCCAAAAGGCATTGGAGAGCACAGCACAGTGCTGCAGGGCTCCAGCTGACACGCGTGGAATACCATTGGTAGTGTGTGCTCTCACGCATTCTGTGAGGACTGCTGCTGGTGCACACTTCTCCCACAGTCAGAGTTTGTTTTCACCTGTGTAAGCCTTCACGCTATAGTGACGTGTGTCCCTGGGATGCATCATGTAAAATGTAAAAGACTCACACATCATCAGAAGCACTATTGAAGAGGATCAGTTGGCTAGCAATGTGACGGAGTCTTCGCATCAGTATAGCCCACATTCTCAATGCTGGTGTTCTAACAGAAGTGTCTATAGATACTTCACCACCAGAAAAGAAGATGTGAACTTCCTGTCATTTTCCAGGACAGTTTCTACTTGAAATAGTTGCATCATCATTATTTTTTGATTGGCCATTTGGCTGTGATGCTGACACGTTACAACAGAATGAGCAATAGCCTTGCTGTCTTTGTAGTCAATTACTGAGGTGAAAAAACAGTCTTTACAACATTCAGTTGAAAGCACTGACCTTCCAAATGGATGGCAGCCTAAGATGAGTGCCTAATTTTGTATGTTGTTCAATTCACGTATGGGGGAACTGAGTAAGACTTGTTCTGCGTTATTGTTGCTGTGGTGGTTCTGTCTACCCCATCAACCTTATCCCATCACTTTTCTCTCTGACTTCTTTTCTTATTTCTCTACCTGTGTATCTCCCTCCCTGCTGCTTCCTGCTCCTCTTTTCCCCCGGCCATTCAAGATGTTCCAGCTGAAGATGATCCTTCACCTTGTGCTCTGGAGACAGGCCACGGGCGGCAGTGTCAGAACGGCACTGTGTGCAAGCCCGGGTGGGATGGACCCAAGCACGGCATCACCAACTTTGACAATTTTGCCTTTGCTATGCTGACGGTGTTCCAGTGCATCACGATGGAGGGCTGGACGGACGTGCTGTACTGGGTATGTAGCATGAGATGGGCAGCCAGAGGGCAGGGAGTGCGGAGGCTGGGAGCCTTTCCTTGACATCTCCCTTTTCCCTCCTCCCCATGATTTTGGAGTCATATTCAAATCTTGATGGAATAGTTGATGAGTGTCTTTGATTTCTTCCAGGTTTTGCCTGAGAAACAAAGCATGAACTTCTCACCCTAATGAGTCCTCTCTCCCTGCCTACCAGCCTTAGAGAAATGTCATCTTTCCATTAGTCTGACCATAGGGCAAGACTCTGGCATGAGGTCAATGCTCTGTGAATGAGTTGGCCAAACCTGGCACAAGGATTCCATTCAACTCCTCTTCCCATTGTAGGGTTCCTTCTGGTCTTATCCTTTTCTTGCCTCCTTCCCCAAAAGTGAGCTAGAAGGCAGAATTAATGAATTCTTCAGGCCAAAGAGAAAGTGAGGTCTGATGTTCTGAAAAGCAACTATATGAAGAAACCATTTTTATTGAATTGTGTAGTACTGTGGTATGCTATATTTTTATTTCTCGTATTAATCTCACCTTAGCATATTAGAATAGCCCATCAGACAAATGCATTGTCATTTTTACCACTAACAAAGCTGGTTATGCAGTGCATATTTAGAAACACCACTTATTGAGTGCCAACCAATCAATAGTAAATCTTTTATTTTACAGACGCCCCTTTTGTTATCCAGCAGCCAACGCTACTTTGCCAATTTTCAAGCCATTGAAGTGCCAGATTTTTATACAGCCTACTCCCATAGGCAAATGCACACACCATATTTGAGCTGTCTCCATACTGGCAGAGTCAAGTCTATTATTTGGAAAAACTCCAGAAAATACATTCTTTGTAGTATCTCCTACTTCAGCATGAGAAATGACTTGCCAGAATCCAGTGTTGTTCTCCAGAATTCGAGCTAATAAAGCATGTTGCTGGTCTTAAAAATACCATCTCTCCCAGAGTTTTGCAAATAGTTCAGTTTATTTGGCCACGATGCAAACAGCGTAAGAGCCTGCGTAGGGACCATGTCTGCAAAGTAAGCAGGAGAGTGAGAGGGCAGTGCCTGCCCATGGAGCAGAGCTGCCACACAGGAGGGAGGTCATGCCCAGAGAGGTGTCAGCTTCTTCCTGTGTCAGAAGGAAGACTTCTGTAACAGTACAGAGATGTGATGCACAGTATCATATCTTCTAAATTTTTTTGTAAGCACCATGTCCTATTGACTTGAAAACCCTCTTTTCCCAGCTTTTACATTATAGTCTACCTGCCAAAACCCTGTGTTGCTATGAAATTTGTACCTCTTGAGTACCTTGTACCTAGGAAACATTTATTGACTGTCCTTGCATGTATGGGTGATCCTGGGCTCATATGATTCAGTCATAAATAAGATCTAATTCAGTCTAGGAAGCTCAGTTTAGGGAAGCATAGTAAACTCTAAAGTGAATAATGGCCTCACAACTGGAACAAAGTTTTTGTGTTGTGATGCTTTCAAAAGACAAAGGCCAATCACCTCTGCCTCAAACTAAGATGAAATATTGGAAAACATCTCTCGGGCTCATACTCAATAAGAACTTGGTTTTGAATAATTAGTAAGACAGAGGAGTTGAACTTATGACATTTGGGCAAATTAATTTTATTTAGCAAAGCAGGTCCTTCTACCTTGGACTGGTCCCTCTGGCCAGCCAAGGATAGAAACATTCTTTTGCAAATAGGCAGTTTCTGTCCGTGGGCCATAGACTATATAATCATATGGAACTGTGCCATGGAGCGTCATTGCATGGGCTTCAAACTCATGCCTTATGTTGCTATGGAAAAGCCTTCCACGGCCTCAGACTGAGAGCAGGGTGGTAGCAAGTGGGTGGGTGTGGGGTGGGGGAATGGGTATAATTTACTCTGCCGACAGCCCTGGTGTATTGCTATGATCTTCCTCCATCATTCCCTCCCTCTCCCCACCACAAGTCATTGATACCGCACCAGCTAGATGTGACCCAAAGAAATGCTGTCATGATGACAGCCAGAGTGGGGACTGAGAAGCAGCACACAACTGCGACTGCCAATTTTCAGCAGCTGTGTTGTGCTTTTCCCCCTGGGGAGTGTGATGGAGCTCAAGCTGGGAACAGAAAAGTGTCAGAGGTGAAGGAACAACCCGGCTCGTGAGACACGCCACTCTCTGAGTGGCACCTTTCCAAAATGACCATGTTGTGCATGTGTATGCGCATGTGCGTGCCTGCATGTGAGTGCACACACACGTGCACACACACCTAAGACTGAAACAGAGCCTCCTACCTGGGTATTCATGACAGAAGCACCTCCCAGCCCAATGCGCCTGCTTTCAGACAGTATCTCTAACTGCTTTGACCTTGCTGTGGCCATTTCTTCCTCTCTTCCTTTTTCCTCCCTCTTTCTCTTCCTTCCTTCCCCTTGAGCATTGCTCCTCCTTGCCTCTAGACTTGTATCTCTAACCCCCAGACTCTCAAATCTCAGAATGTTTTAGCATCAAACATGGAGCGATCTTAAATAAGAAAATACCCAGACTGCCCTCAAGCCATTGAATTCCAAATTCCAAACAATTTCCAAAGTTAGAGCCCTAGTACCTACACTTTGGAAAAGCTCTCCTGGTGAGTCTGATGCCACTGGATTTGAACCAGTCGAAGGACCCAGTTTCTGTGGAGGTCAGGGAAGCAGGGTCCTCCACTCAGAAGAATGAATTTCCCTTCTAGCCCAAAGGGCAAGTCTAGAGGACTTGGGAAGGAGCAGCCAAGATTCCAAGCATAGCAATGAATAGAAACCTAGAGCTGGGTTCATCAGAACCACCAAACAGCTGGATAGATGTTCCTGGGGAAAGAATAGGTCATGAGAACATTAAAGAAGTAATTGACTCAGTCACTGGAAATAGCCTGGGATAGGAGGGACCAGGGTGGCCACCAGTAGCAAACAGCCAACATCTGCCTCCTATTCTGGATAATGTCGAGTCTATTTCTCTTTTTCTCCGACATCCATTATTGCATTACATTGTTAAGATTTTGAAGAGTTAGTGGACTAAAAATAAAATCAAATTTGGTCAAGTAACACTTGAACATTGCCTTGGCTAGGAAAGCCATTGGCCAAGCCTTGGGTTGAGGCCTCAACAATCTGAACAGTTTTCTTAAAACAATAATTGTACCTAGTGCTCTGTTCTAGGAGTCTGTAGATGACAGAGTAAGAGAGATTTGGAAACTAAACCAAAACTCATGTTTGGGTTAGATTTCCTTGGAAAGCTTCTCCGTATTCTCTCAGAACACCCAAGCCTCTTTAAAAACGGGGTTGGTAGATGAAGGGAATGTGAGCAGATAAAAAGCACTGGCCTTCCTTAGGAGCAGTGAAGCACCAAGAGAGGGAAGAATGCAGAGCTGTGTAACATTTCCATTGGTTTCTATTTCTACTTTTAGGTGTGTGTGTGTGTTTTAAACCAAACATCCCTAGCCTTCTGCATATAATTCAAGACTACTTGTCTTATGTGGTTTAGGCGTGTGCCTTCCAAAAGATATGAGGCTACTGAATAAGGCTGATCTGCAGGACTCTATCTGTAGGATTCTCAGGTATGATCTGAGAATGAGGGTCAGTTTGCAATTCTGAGCATTATTCCTTCCACATTGTAGCTAAATCACAATCAGGAAGCATAAACATCGATTAAATATCTGTTCAGTGCTGACTTTGTGCCCAGCACTTGAGATAGCCCCATGCTTATGGGTAACAGAATAACATGGCCACTGACCCAGGGTTTGGAATACTGAGAGAAGGTTGCTTGTGAGAACTGTGGGAAGGGAGGCAGCAGTCATAGTAGGCATTGCATTAGAATAAATGTTTCTAGCTCTCTAGGAACCTAGATGCCTCAGTAATTCTTCATCCAGAGGATTCTGTTGACCTCTGCTCACTCAATGCCCTTCTGATTTAGGGACTCCTGAGAACATTGCACAGCGTGGGGCACAGTAAAGTGCCTCTGGTATGTGTTTCCTAGACTCACATTCCTCCCCACCCTACTGGGATAACCCTCTTCCTGATATCACCCTTGCCGCTTTACTTGGTTTCTCTGTGATCCATTCCTTTACTGATTTTTTTTTTCCTTTTTGTCTTTTTTACTGACCGGTAACGGGATCGCAACCCTCAGTGTCACGCCCGTACCGGGGACCAGCAACGGGATTGCAACCCTCGGTGTTGCCCCCGCACCGCGCTCAGCCAGTGAGCGGGAACCGGTCGCCACATGGGATCCGAACCCTCAACAGGAGCGCCACCGCGCTCCCAAGCGGCGCACTCTCCAGTGTGCCACCGGGCCGGCCCCTTTTACTGATTTTTTAAAATTAAAAGTCGAGCTTAAAATTAAGGTTAGAAAGAATACTTAATGAGAAATCATGTAAAGGAAAGATTTTTAGAATCACAAATAGTGTTTCCTCTAGTACCTGGGATTAGTTTTGGTTGAGCCAGAAGGAGACCTTGGGAACAAAGTACGATGGTTTAATTTTATTAAGTCAGTTGGCAACTCCATGCTTTGTCTTGATGTCCCACATACCTGTCTGGGCGTGCTGAGAAGGTATTCCTGCAAAATTCACGTGCACACCCAAGACAGCCTCTAATCTCTGGTCTTGGTGCTGCTAAAATATCCCTTGTTTATGACAAAGGTCTTTTACATCCAAACAGGTTGAACTTGGGTATTTTATTCAATTTTTTTCTCACTCCATCTTGTCTTCAAAAAGCCACCTCCTTTCACTACAAAACATGTCTGAAGATGTTAAAAAAGCAGAGGTGATGGGGCTGAGTGCTACTGATGATCTGATTCTAAGTGAACCCAAGAACAACGTTCTAGACTCTTTCTCAGGTGTCAGAGCAGACAGTGTTAGGTCCTACTTAGAACTCTGTGGTCCTTAACTTTGGACTCTGTGGTCCTTAACTTTTAATCTGCCTCAGAGTATTGATCACATGCTGCACATGCTGCTCAAACCAGAATCTGTTATCTAAACAAAGTGGTGGTTTATAAACATATCAAGGAAGAGAATTAGCATCTCTCAAAGCTTTTATTCATTCATTCATTCATTTATTTACTGGGTTTTATTTTATTCATTTCACCGGTGTTAGATATGAGTCCTTATTATTCAATAATTCAATTTAACAAGCGTTTGTTGAGCATTTGCTGTGTCCCAGGACTGAACAGGGGGTCTGGGCCTGCCATCCAGGGCTTCAGGTCTCACTGAAGAGTCACAGGACCCGCACAATCATGTGGCTCAGCAGCACAGGGCCGTGTGCACATGGGAGCAGGGGCACAGGACACTGCAGGTGGAAGTGGGGTTGTTCTGGCCTTGAGGCTGGATGGGCACCAAGGGAGAAGCTCCTGTCCCTGGAGGAAGCCAGCCAAGTTTCACATGGTTTGGGAGTCTGCAGAGACCTGTGTTTTAGGTTCTTTTCACAGACCCAAGAAACTGCTCAGCTGCTCCATGTGTTCTCAGCCCTGAAGCCCCCAGGTGCAGTCACAGGCAGCAGCTGGATCCCATGCCCCACTGGCAGCCCCTCTGACTGTGAGCCAGCTGTCCCCTACAGATCTTCAGACGGGGGCCGTCACTCACCTATGGCTCCTAGCCTCCCACACGATGCAAGCACTTGATCCCAGCTGAGGCCGGGAATTTTTTTTAATACATGGAGGAGTATGTTTTGTTGGCTTGCCTTGGTGTTAGCAGCCTGTTGTTTCCTTCTCCCACAAAAACCAGGCTTTTACTTGTGCTCTGAGGCACTCGCGGGTTTTTGCGTACAATGATCAGCAGGTGAGGGGCAGAAAGAAGTCAGGCGAGACCTGCTTTTAATGTGTTGCTCATGCAATGACCATAGATGGACACTCATGTCCCAGCAAGCAAGGTGGTGTAGGTCGCAAATAGTCACAGATTTATGGAGCCATTGCCCTGGGCTGACTGGCACACACTGGCCCCCTTTCCTGTCCTCTAGTGACACTCCATGTAGAGTACTGTGACATCTGTGGGTTCACACCTCCTGCCCCTTGATGGTGAGGGACAGCCTCTCTCTTGGTATTCGCTGAAACCATTCAGGCTTTTGGGATCCACAGCACCTGTGCCTAAAACTTACAGGAGAAAGTCCATGCAACGTGAACCCCCATGGATGTCAGCTCAGATCGGGAGTGTCCTTGAGGGGACGGGGAAGGTGGCATTCCTCCTGCTTTTCTTTTTGGAGAAAAACAAATGGTGGATTTGAAGGCTTGAGGCTGGGGTCCCCTTGAGGAGTTCGATGCTGGTTTCAGAAGGGCCTTTGGTATTCTTCATTGAGAATTCCCTTCGCTCTGTCCACAGGCTCTTGCAATGGTGAGGCTGGTGTTTCAGCCCAGGGGGGTCACCCTGTTAGTTCTGATGGCTGCAAATGACAAATGTCAAGACACCTCTCTGTGTGCCTTCCTTGGGAAGGTCACAAATCTTCCTAAGAAGTGTCTGTCCATTTTATCACTTCCAAATAAGGGTGTCAGCAATCTAGGTCATTTTTAAAAATAGGATTATTTATTTTTTCTCTTCTTAGAAGCCCTGTTCCAACTGAATGAGACGTCAGTCTTTCCACTCAGCACTGCCCTACTTCAGGGACCCCCAGTACTGGGTGATTGCTTGCTACGCAGTCTCCCCCCAAGATGTAGGTGTCCCAGAATAAAGAGCAGAAAGTAGGAAAGAAAGCAAAAGGGAGCTTTCCTTTCAGACCATAGCTGGGCAGACAGGGACTTACCTTGAGCCCTGCTCTCCCAGGGAGTAGTGGGCTTTTTAGGACCACCTTAAAGCTCATTAACCTTTCATCTGTCCTCCTGACTCTGAACTGCTAGTCCCCTCTGAGCCTCTGAAAAAACTAGCCCACAGCCAAGGAAGGGACCAAAGCAGAAACACAGGGCGATGGAGAAGTGGAGACCACGTGTTTGCCCGACATGGCCCTGGCTGTCTATGGGGTGCTGGTCTCGAGGTCCTTAATGATGCCAGAAGCCACTCCCCTCATGTGTGGCATGGAAGAAAGGACACCCAAACTAATCAAGGGCCCAAGGGAGTTTCCAGGATACATGGGTTTGTGTGGCCTGGAGGAAAGGACACCCAAACTAATCAAGGGCCCAGGGGAGTTTCCAGGATGCATGGGTTTGTATGGCCTGGAGGACTGAGTTTTCTGTGAGGTGAGATGTTGACAGGACATAGGGTATGCAGAACCCATGAGGAGAGATTTCATCTCAAGGCAGCTGACTGAGCACCAGCCAGCCCTCCCTCCCACCATCCGCTGGCTCGAGCAGCTAGGAGGGCGAACTGTGTGAGCACGCTCTTGCCTCCTGGAATTGGCTGTCCCTGCCTGTCCTGAGGAAGGTGGGGTCTGTGGCCAGGAAGGAGCAAAGGGAGCCTGCTCAGAACAGACCTCCTGTGCCACCCCCAACCCCCTAACCCACACTTGGAGAAAAGGCTCCTTTGGGGTGTCAGCACGCCCTTGAAATGTTGCAGAACACTGTGTGGAGGTGCATTTTTTCTGGTGAGCATCCATAGTTTTCATCAGCTTTCCTGACATCCCCACCCTCCAAAAAAAGCAAAGAAGCACTGATTTAGAAGAGGCTGCTTCTGACCTTCATTAGCAGGATTTGATCTGAGAGAGGAAAAGCTACAGGGACATAAAAAGGCTTCGTGTGACCTTGGATCCAAATGTACACAGAGGCCCTTCCTTTGCAGATGCCTGAACTCCCCTCTCAGGCCTGTTTTCAACCCTGTTGCTTTCACTGTATCAGAGAGTCCAACACAGAATACAGTGTCTTACACATAGCAGACACTTGATAAATTCTTGTTTAAAAAATGTGGACTCTAGTATGACTGATGCCAAGAATAATCAAAGGGTTGCCTCTCAGTCCCCCATACTACATGGAGACCCGTGGCCATTGTGGTCATCGTTGTGTGGCTGTGGCCGGCCAGCTCCCTGCAGCCCACACACCTGTCTCTCCCTCACTCCTTTCAGCCATCCCGCCCCACCTCATACCGGCACAGCTCTGTCTTCCTTCTGGCGATGAAGACTTTTACTGCCCTTCCCTCTGCTGGTTTGGTTTCCTCTTCACTGTTGGCTCAGACAGTTACCTCTGGCAAAAGGAAGGCTCCCAGGCTCGAGGGATTGGGACAAGGTCTGACGTGCAGAGACCTCTGGCCTGCCTCTCCTAGCAGCTGCTGTTTTGCTGGATATTTTAGTAGTTCAGCCACTGGAAAAATCCTCCAACACACAACCAGGAAGGTTGTACAGCTGTAGGCTCTATTTTTAACAATTGCCAAGTTCCGGAAACCCCCATTCCCATCACAGAATGCCACAGACTCTGGGTTTCCTTCCTGCTCCTCAACTCCTCTTGCCTTCAGTGACTCCATGGTGCCAGGTTTGCACAGTCCTGCCTGGTCTGGCCCTTGCTCACTTCAGGCTCCTATGGCCACTCTTCTCTTGTGCTTCTGGAATGCTGCATACAAATTGCATTTACCACCCTGTATTGCAGCTGCTTCTTAATTATCTGTCTCCCGTACTGGCAAGGGCTTCCTATTTACAGCACAGTGCTAGCACATATTAAGTTCATTCATTCACTCAACAAACATTTACTAAGTACCTACTATGTGCAAGGCACTTTTCTAGGCATGTGGGATACACCAGTGAACAAACAGATCAGAACCGCCTGGGCGCATGGAGTCTTCATTCCAGAATGGAAGACCAACAATAAATAATAAATGGAATAAATAAGTAAGTTATACAGTTATAAGATGATGAGTGCTACGGAGAAAATACAGCAGAGAATGTGGGAATGGGAACACATAATAAACTCATGTTAAATTGAATTTAATACATTCATTAGTGTTAATACATTAATTGGTAAGTGGACTTATGTAGGGAACTCTTCTCTTCCTCATTAACTCAGTTCAGACCAACAATCATCAGGCACAATTTTTGTGCTATGCACTATGACTACATTTGGTGGATTTCTCAAACCAAAATAGTAATACCAAACAAATATTGACGCATTTGTAAAGAACATATTTGGATGTAACACGTCAGTCAGACTTGGTAGGTCGCTCTACCTCTCAGTCTTTTTTATTTGAAGTGCACAGAAAACGTGATATTTATGCAGCATACTTAGGTAAATGGATAAGGTTGCTCAGTGCTCTCCGAGGGCTGAGGGCATTAATACCCAACACACCTGAAACTCATTGGAGGCACCCAAGGTAGAAATTACAGCAGTGGTCATCAAACTTCAGCACACCTTAGCATCACCTGGGGTGATTAATATGCAGATTTATGTCATGCTGAGATCTTGGGGGGAGGCCCCAGAATCTGCTTTGTTAACAGTTACCCAAATAATTCTGATGCTGGTGGTCTTCGGACCACACTTTGAGGAACACCCCTGTACCACATCCCAGAGGTACGTGGTGACTCACTGTACAATGTGTTGTGTCATTGTGGTTGAAGTCAGGAGCTGTGGAGAGAATGATGTAGACTGGTGGTTCTCAAACACGCATCAGAAGCACCTGCATGGCTTGAGGGTGGGGCCTGAGGATGTGTGTGTGAACAGGTTCCTGGATGCTGCCAGTCCCCTGATGTAAATCATTCAGGAAGCTAATATGCCTTAGGGATTTGGGTTTCTGTGAGCTAATTTCACAAGGGCAGAGTTGGGGTTCATTTTTAAGAAGCTAGGACTAAACCATGTTTAATCTAGTCAGAAAGCAACAGAAGAAATGGATTGAGAAACAATCAGAATAAATGTCCTCTTTGATAAAAACAGTGCTCGGTGACCTATCTTCACATCCACGCTCTAGCCGGTGGTGAGCTAGCAAGTGCTTAACAGTCACTCCTTAGGGACCAGGGGTAGAGTCTGATTGGCATTGTTTGCCCATTTCTGTGGTGTAAATACTCTCACATGGCCAATTTGAAGCCACCAATGTTGCTGAACATGTGGGGAGGTCCGCACAGCACTCAGGGGCCAGCTCCAGCACAGCACTGCCCCATCTACTGTAGTGTTTGCCACTCTCCACAAGTGTCCGCATCATTCCATTAGTCACAGGTCATAGTTTCCAGGTCAAGGCTGGTTTCCCTCTAGGCTGTAGTTGCAGGCACAGGAACCCTTCTCTGAATACATAAACCAAAAGGACTGCCTTTCCTGGCCTGGCCTGCAGTGCTCGTGCAGCCCTGGGGTTTAACTCCAAATTCCGCGCATGCCCAGGGCCCAGGTGGCAAGCCTTTTTGAAGATGCCTTTCCTCACACTCTCTCTTCAGTTTCAGTTCTCCAGCTCCGTCAGTAAGAGTTGACGCGCTTCAGACACCACAGTCAGGGTGCCTCAGGGTGAATGGAAGATTGAATGGCCACATAAACCCAGCTGAGCTAAAACCATCCCATGCTGAAGAAATTATTTTGGGGGTGACCCAACATCTTAAACAAGTGAATAGAAAGCACTGGAGAAATTTTTCTTTTCCAGAAAATAAAAACAACAGAGAGAGCCTGACAAGGTTCCTCTTGAGGCAGAGCCTGCAGAGGTCCTTTACAGTTCAGATCAAGGTCATGGGGAGGTGTTTTAAATGTAGATGATGCCAAGGGTAACAGTGGATCCTGATCCACATGAATGAAAACCAGTCTCAGCCCGTCTGTCCCCTTCAGTCTGTTCACACACCTTTCTGCCTGCCTCTTTGCTTTAACCCAGTTCTGCTTCCTCTTTCTCCTAACTTTCCTTCATCTTTGCAGATGCAGGACGCTATGGGCTATGAGTTACCCTGGGTGTATTTTGTCAGTCTGGTCATCTTTGGATCCTTTTTCGTTCTAAATCTGGTTCTCGGTGTGTTGAGCGGGTAAGCTGACCATTTCTACATCTCTTTACGATGCAGCCAGGCAAGGTCCCAGGTTCCACTCCATCCAGGGCCAGGATCCTCAGGGAGGGACCCTAACAGGCCCAGGACAACCAGGGGAAAAAGTCTCCAACCACAAAATCTGATCCATTGGCTGGGCAGGCTGTTTGGCCTCTGATTTGCACCTAGAGGACCCCGCGGGGTCCCGGCGCTGCTCAGGCCAGCATCTGGGGAGCTGTGGCTGGCGCTTGGCCATGCTCGGCTGCTGAGTGCGCCTCACTAACTATCATTCCACTCTTCCAGGTCAATGATGCTGTAGGAGGGGACTGGCCCTGGATCTATTTTGTTACACTAATCATCATAGGGTCATTTTTTGTACTTAACTTGGTTCTCGGTGTTCTTAGCGGGTAAGCAAGACCAAGGAAAAAGGTCTTGATTTTTCCTTTTATTTTTATTCTTTTGGCTATTCCTGGCTCTATTCCTTTTCTGGCTCTGATGAACCTGGGATAAGGGGTCACCTTGGGAGCCTTGAAGTGGATGTCCTTGGCCTGGCTGGGTAAAGGGTCAAATGTACAAGCATTAATCCATTGGTTTGGGTGGTAGACAATGGAGAAGACGTGCCTTGTCCCACCTGTCTCCTGCCAGCTCACCCAACCCCTCCCAGCCTCGAGTAGTTATCTGAGAAGGTAGAATACTGTCCTCGTGCCTTAGTGACCCCAGCTGCAGGAGCAGCGTGGGGAGACTCTGGAGTGAGAAGGCTTTGGCAGGAGGAATCTGAGGGAGGATTCATGGACTGTGTGCCTTGCCTGTTCTCTGGAGCCAGTCACAATTTGTGGCAGGCTAATAGCAGAGATTTCAGATCACTTTTATTCAGTGGCGAGCAGGCCAGGGTAAAAAGTTTGTTTTAAAATATAAACAAACAGACTAAAAACCTACTTCAGTTCTAATTCCTAGGCTGAGTTGTCCATCTCTAGCATTTGCTTTTCTGAATGGAAAAGGCACTTGACTGTTTAAAGCTACAGATTATTTGAAAATAGAGGAGATGGAATATACTTTCCTTAAATTTACCCAGCTGACTACCAGTATGAAATCAACCAAATTTGGCCCTTGCTCAGAAGAAGTTAAAAGCGACAGAGCAGCATGTAGCCGGAGCACTGAGCAGCTGGGGATGGCCACTGTCCACCACACAGATGCTGGGACGCTTCCTCAGCTCACTCTCACCTTCATAGGTCCAGCCAGCCATGCCAAGGCCTGACACCTGAATGCTCCTGATGGCCTGCTCATGGGTGCCCACTCTGCTGCCTTTGCTGCGTGGGGGAGGGGGTAATCTATTTCTGCTCTGCTTGAGACAGGTCAGCTGCTTTGAATAGTCTTTTCTAAATATCTGGGGACGTTAATGCTGGGGGAAGCTTAGGCATAGGGAGGGAGATTGCTCTTTATTTTCACTCAGAACATAAACTGGGACCAGCCGCCCCTTCCCACAGCAGCCTGATGCACTGGGGCTGGGTGGAGGACAGCACCTGACCCTGGCCCCATTCCTCCCATGGCAGCGGCCTGTTAGAGGCCTTGATGACATCATGCTTCTCGCCACAGTGAGGCCACACAGGAGACTAGGGCCATCCATCAGGGATTGAAAATGAGTAGAACACTATAAGCCCCTAATTAGTTGCCTGGAAGGTCGAGTGGTTTTTATTTTAATGTTCCAACACAAGAAAATGCCCATGTATACATGTGAATCTCCAAGGAAAGCATTGAAAAAATCTACTTCATGCCCCCACTCAAGACAGACGTGTGGGTGTCCCAGCTCTGCACTTGCTGGATGCGTGATGCTGGGCGACTTCGCCTTTTTAAATCTTAGTTTCCCCATCTGAAAAATGAAGATGATAATACCAACTCATACATGGTTGTGAGGATAGAATGAGATCGCTTATGTAAAATTCTTAACATAGTGACCGGTCGATAGTAAGTGCTTAAAAATAGTGCTGTCATTGCGGTGATTATTGTTTACTTGGTGCCTATCATAACTGGAATTACTGAATAGAATAATCAAACGTGAGAACTATTCCAGCCTCTCCTTTTAAAGTTGAGGAACGTGAGCCAGGCCATTGGTGACTTGTGCGATGTCAGTTCACTGGTAAACAACCAACCAGGACCAGATTGTGGGCACCAGCTGGCTCCCATCCTCCCATCACTTCCTGTCAGGTGTATGTTGATGAGCTGCAACTATAACACAAGCCAGAGTTCTAAACCTTTAAAAAGTGTAATTCCACTGTCTTCCTGCAGAGGCTAGGAACCAAATCTGAGCAATCTTAGGAACCTAAAGTGAAAAATGAGGGCCAGACTGTGAGGACCCCTCAAGCAGAGTTCTGCCCACAGTCACGCTTGGCCCCCAGAAGAGTCATCTTCCTGGTTGTCTCAAGGCAGAGAAGTCAAATGACAGTGGCTGTGGACGTTAGCGAAAACATCATTTTGAAGGCCATGTCTTGGCCTGATTCAGTCCAAACACCTCAGCCAAAACCTGGTGCTTAGTAGTACTCAAAACTGCTAGATGGCTCAGCGCAGGAACATTAAGTCTATTTGACCTCCGAACTGTGAGTCCCTGAGTCCATACTTCAGTCTTTCCTGGACACCCTCCCTACCACCTGCTCCCTGACCCATTCCCAGACCTGCAGTCTGCTTCTTTGCAGCTCCAGAGTCACTGATAGACCCTCCATGCAACAAAGAAGTATCTATGGGCGGGCATCTCCCCTTCCTGGTTTAAGGAGGTCTCTCTAAATGTGTTGAGGGCTGGCCACTCTGAATGGGCTGCCCCTGTCCTGTGCGGTGAAGAAACTGGAATCAGGCTTCTGTCGGCTGACCACACGGTGTCAAGTCAGCATCTTCATTAGCTAGGACAATGTAACAGTCACCACAAGAATGCAGTAAACCCACTTACTCATCAGGCAGACTTCTGATAAAGCCAGCCTTCAAGAAGCATTCACAGAAGTCTTGGCTCCATGAAATTCGCTGTCACCGTGATGGCACAGTCATTGCTATTCTCTGTGTCAGGTTCTGGGCTCTTGCTTCAGGTAGATCAGCTCATTTAATGTTCCCAACAACTCTGTGAGCTGAGTACTGTTCACATCTCCATTCCAGAGAAGAAAAGCAAGGCTTAGAAGAGAAAACTATCTCAATTCTAACAGGTGAAAAATGGAGGATCCTGGGTTGAGCCCAAGCAGTGTGAATCCACAGCCTCTATCCCTGTTCCCCAAGCCATTTTAAATGGCTAGCCCCACGTTCTTAAATTACAGTAGAACAGTTGGGGGGTGGACAGCGGAGCTGCAGCGGGAGGGATGAGGGGAGCAGGAGTCTGCAGAGCAGTCCAGGGCAGGCTGCTGGACACAGCCAGTGGATACAGCACATGCCCAGGAGGAAGCTGCAAAGGCACCAGCAAAAGACTGCTGCAGGGCAAGGTTTTTAGCATGGGGGCTGGCAGCCCCGCAGATCCTGATGGTCCTTGAGGGAGACCAGAGCCACCAACTAAACAGCACTGCAGGCTCAGAGCTGCAGGACTGGGAGGAGGGGTGTGAAACCCCACATCTGTCAATTAAGGATAATATTATTTAAAGCCCAGCACAGTAACTCATCCTCATAAATTATATCCTTCAGTCACCATGGAAAGATTAAATTGTGCCTGCTGTGCTCCACCCATGAAGGTAGAGAGGATGACACTCTTTAGAGTTTTCATTCAAGTAGAAATTCAAAGATTTTGGTCAACAGAGTGTTAGGTTTCCTTTATGTACAACATTCTCATATCCAGAACACCTTATTTCTGATGAGGCCAGATGGAGTCAGTGTAGAGAATACATGTCTCTTGGATTTTTTCAAAATACTTCCAGGTTAATTATTGGTCCTCACATCAACCCTATGCAAGTCATAGGACAGATATTAGTATAGAAAAGAATCAGATTAAACTTACTTTCCCCTCCAGAAATCTCAATCTCCAGCCTATTAGAATTAAAATGACAACAGTGACAGTGAGATTCATGAAATTGCACTTGAGACTATAATCAGGTGGAAGCCTCTGGACTTTGGAATCTGATTACTTTTGTTTTTAAGTGATTGCAAACGTGGACTTTCAAATGTGGGCCTTAAGCTGGCAGGAGGCCCAGGATCTCTTACACGGTTACTCATCCCATCTTTTTTCCGTCTGGGAGGTATCTTGCCCCCAAAAGCAAAGGACCTGGTGGGTAAGCATTTTGCAACCTGGAAGTGGACGAGCACACCACAGTTAAGACATGACATCCAGGTCCAGAAGAAAGCAGTGAATGGCCAGGACACAAGTGCTTGGTGAGTGGAAACAGAAGATATGGCAACATGTACAGGCCACACTATATTCATGACGATTGTGTTCTGTGAAGTCACCATGAATGCTGAATTAGTGAATATTGAACTACTGATCCTAAGGGAAATATAGGATTAGGTTCCTGTGAGCCTCTGGTCACAACAATATGTCAACCAACCAATAAGAACCTTGTTTTATGTGTGGTTCTGTTTAAAGACACCTTACTTAATGTCTGTCACTGATTCATTAATGTTAAACTCATGGCCAACAGCACTATCGCTCATGCCTGAACAGAGCTTCTCTAACACGTTTTCTCCGTAAGGCACATCACAGCCTTCTTGCACTTAGGAACACTGGACAGTACTTCAGCACTATATGTGGGACCATTGTAAACAGCAAAACCACCAACAAAGAACACAAAAATGCAAAAACATGGCGCTAAATAGTCTGTGAAAAGGACACTTGCTTATGGTACAAGAGCTGAAGCAAGAAGGCTGAGCGTCACCTCACCTGCCCTCTGTTGGGAGCATGTGAAGTTCCTGCCATTCTGTGCATATCCACAAACGAGTGAAAGTGCTACCAGTACTGATTTTGGGGTGACAAATGAATTTCAGCAAGCGGGTAAATTCGTAAACGTGAAATCCGCAAACAATGAGGATCAGTTGTATTGATTAGCAGAGGTCCTAGGGCCCCGGTGGTCTGCGCTGGCTGAATTTGCCACGTGTACCTCCTTTGTACCCTTTACATCACTGAGTGCCAGCCCCTGTCTCTCCACTGCACCCCTCATTTTTCATGTTGGCCATTGCTGGCAAGAGATGCACTCCTGTCTTGTGACAAATCCCGCAGCTGTGACTGATTGTCTAGCCAGCTCCAGTCCCTGGGCCCAGTGCAGCCCATCAGGCTGGGGCTTCGTGTCTTCATTAGCCCAGTCCCCAGAGCAGACACATGGCTGACTTCCAGGCCAGGAGATAAAGAGAGCCAGGCACTGCCACTCAGCAAATTACTCACCTCATGGGATCTGCTGGGGGGAATCTTGGCTCACCTTCCCTCCTTCCACAACCCTGTTCTGCCTGTGCCCATGGGAGCCAGAGGGAGCCAGCAGCACTTCAGATCTGACTGTGCCATTTGTCTGTCCCCACAGCCCCCAGAACACATCCTTCCTCCACAGAGAAGAATCATCGACACACTTCTTTTTTCTTCTCTCCCTGTGGATGATTTTTTTAGTCCCCAGAGGTCCTGGAGTACAGATGAGCTTTCACTTCATAGGCAGATGCTGTAAACAGGACTGGGCAATTGTTGCTACTCCAGTTGGATCCCGGTCCTCTTCTCCCTCCTCCAAAAGAAGGATGGGTGGGTGTTTTGTAAACAGAATGTGAATCCTCTGCAAAAGCATCCCAAAGAGCTAACATGAGCCCTCAGCTACTCAGTCCCTTACAAACTCAGACCCATCCAGAGGAGAGGGACAGAGACTGCAAATGGGTGTGGGCAGAAAGATGTCAGAAGAGGGGCCTTGAAGTGCAGGTTTTGGAGTTGATTTGTAGCCTCCATATGTGGCAGTGGGTGAGGAGCTGAGACTTTGTCCCCCTGTAGGTGGTTGGTTCTGTCCTTCCTTCCATGGCACCTTTTCTCCGGAGAGCAAGACCAGGGTTCAGGGGCAGGGGGGCATCTTTTCACAGCCATTCCCAGCAGTGAGAGCAGGGAGGAAGCAGAGAAACACACGCTTTCATCTTCATTATGAGCTGTCAGTCCTGCCCCTTTTCCCTGGCATGAAACTCCCTGGGAAGGAAATGAAGGTACCTGCTGGTTGGCAGGGAGCCCAAGAAATAGCAAGTTCAATCCAATTAGAATTGGATTCAATCAAATTTAAGAAGAAAATTCAATCCAAACCAGAGCATCGTTAAGGCAGCAGTTGAAGAGAACTCATTAGCTTGACAACCACCACATTCTCCCAATTTAAAAGTTCCCCAGACCCCTCCCCAGCCCCAACCCATTTGACCATAAAAATAGTGAGTGCTAAAATCTGGGCTCTCCTCAGGGGCACAGGCAAAATGTAAGCACTTCAGCATATGCAGTGACAGAGCCACCCTATATGGCAGTGGATGAGGAGCTGAGACTTTGTCCCCCTGTAGGTGGTTGGTTCTGTCCTTCCTTCCATGGCACCTTTTGTGGAGAGTATTTGGCTTGTATGAGAAGTTCCTTCAAGGTAGGTTCAGCAGACTCTTTACCTGAACCAGGCCTTCCCTGGTGAAAGAGGAATCGTGGTTCCAACAGTTAACCAAGATGCCCAGTGCACATAAACATACATGCACATGGACACACACCATCACCACCACCATTCTATGGGCCACATTTCCCATAGAATGCATATAAAAGACAAAATTACTCCTATCTACCTGTTTTGAAAGAAAAGGCACAGACTTGCTTTGGGAGTTTAGAACTAGCCTTGTTGATTATTGCTTCTGTGGCCAGCCCCCTCCTTGCTCAGAAAGTGAATTCCAAGTCAGAAAGAAAATAAGGTCAGAATCATAGAAAAGAATAGCCATTCTGTAAGAAATTTTTCAATAGGCTCTTCTTCCAGCAAATCCCAATCCAATTCCAATCTCTACTCATTATTACTTTAAACTGAAGCATCATTTAACTTCTATATCATCTTAGATTTTGTGTATTTTTCTCTTCTGATTGGATTTTTTTAAACCAAAGGGCAGCCCCCAGGGCATTCTCTTGTGTTTGGAATCCTCATTTGTCACCACTTGGGAAAGGTCCTTCTGTAAATTAGAAATCTTTCCAGGCATGCTAAAAGCAGCAGATTGAACTCTAGTAATGAGAATAGAGATTGAGGAGATTAAATAACCCCAAGTCCTGAATCAGTGGTATACTGGTAAATATTTATCAATCAGCTCTTGGCAGGGGGCGGGGGAGGAGGGTGCGAGGGAAGCCCTAGTTGATAGCATCTGCCAATTTTCATGGTGTAAATATTCCCACTGTGGCTGATCTCAAGCTACCATTGAGATACCCCTGAAGCTGGAGCTGGGGAGGGACATGCACCATTGGCCCTCAGGACTGAGTGGGCTTTGGCACACCACTGGCCCCAACGCTTATGTTGCCCAGAGACCTCTGTAAAATGTTTTAATTGCCTCCCAATACTGGGTAGAAAAAGTGCATGTTTCATAACTATTGTGGAGGGCTTTTTAGTTACTGTTTAGAAGGAGTTTCCAGGTCTTTGGAGAACAGTTGTTTTTATCATGATCCAGAAAACAGGGAAATGGGCTTTATTCTCCCCCTTAGACTCTGGTGGCCTATAACAAGAATGTCCCCTTCAGTGACTCTTCCCTCCTTCTTTGTGGGCTGTCTGGAAAGTAGGGGCATGTGGGCAGGTTTCTCTGTGCAAAGCGACTAATACTTTCGTTCTCCTTATCTTACCTCTCCTCCCATGCCTGGCCCTTTCCCTGTTCCCTTCCTTCTCTGTGCCTGCCTGCCCGGCCCACCCCTCTCTCTCTCACCAGAGAGTTTTCCAAAGAGAGGGAGAAGGCCAAGGCTCGGGGAGACTTCCAGAAGCTGCGAGAGAAGCAGCAGCTGGAGGAGGACCTCAAAGGCTACCTGGACTGGATCACTCAGGCAGAAGACATCGACCCTGAGAATGAGGATGAAGGCATGGATGAGGAGAAGCCCCGAAACAGTAAGAGGCCGGCTTCTGTCTTGGGCTGGGTTCTGGGAGAGAGGAGACCACATCGAGGTCAGCAGAACACCGTCACCACCAGCTTCCTTTACAGCCCCCTGTTTGTCTTCTGGGGCAACATTTGTCTCGGTAGCAATCATTCTCACAGAAGTTAGTCACAGATACAGCTGTTGTTGATCTATAAACTTCATATTCCTTTTAGAATCTTTGACCTTAAAAGACAGTTGAGATTTTACTAAGGGGAAGTCTTTTTTTAAAATCAGACACGCTCCTCCTTCAGGCTGTGTCTCTTTGGGCAGAGGAGCAGGCTTCCGGCTATGGGCTTGTTTGAAAGGAATAATTCCACCAAGCAGCTACTGGAAAAATGTATATCTGCATTGAATTCTCTCCCCTTTTGCAGTAGACTTGCAGGCATCACTGAGCTTTCTCATAGGAAAGGAAGTCAAAGGTTTCTCTTCAGGAGGTTAGATTCAAAGGTCTGAGGAAATGCTAAGTGGGAGGGTTGAGGGAGGCCCAGAGGAATTTGGCAGAATACATTTAGATTAAAGAAATTGAGCCAGATCCCTTCCTCTGGGGTTTCATGTGGCAGACTGCAGATATAGAAATGGGAGTGAAAGAGGACACTGATTACAAGTGTGTGAAAGATGGTGAATCATGGAAATTCAGATCTCATCCGACTAGCGCAGTCGTTCTCAAAGTGTTGCCCCTGGAGCAGCAGCACCTGAAGCTCCTGCGAAAGTCGCTAAAATACGAAGTCTTGGGCCCCATCCTGGCCTACTGACTCAGAAACCCTGGGGGCTGGACCCAAAAATCTGTGTTTGAACAGTTCCCCATGTGATTGTGATGCATGGTAAATTTGAGAACCTTTGTGTTAGCTCTGACTACTCTGTGTATCTCATTTGGCCTTGATCTCTGTGACTCTAACCACACTCTTTCCTCCTCTTTCTGTGTGCAATATCTTTCTCTTTCATTTAAATTTTTTTTTTTTTGAATAGGTGCATTTCTGTCCTCTTAAGCAGTCTAACTCTTAAAAACAGGTTTCTAAACATTGAGCATCTAAAGTAGTCAAGGAACCAAACAGTTAAAGAGCCACCCAGGGTGTTTGCTGCATGGCGTCATGCAGGTAAGGGCAGGAAGCCAGGAATTCTCCCTAAGCAGAGAGGGAGAGGAGAAGACCCACCAAGAGAAGGAACAGGTGGAGGAGGAAGGGAAGAAGACAGCTAACAGAGAAAGATGTTAACAGAGAACAGAATTTCTGCTCCCTTATTTCAAAGATTGATTAATAAATCCATCAACTATTCCCTTTCTGATAGCTCTGCTCAATGTGCAAATACAAAATAAAAGCACGCTAACAACAAGGGACTGTAAACAACATAATCTAATAATCTAAGAAGGCCTTCACGCTCTACTAAGTAGTTTTGTAAGTTAGAAGATGGGGTCTTTGATGGATTATAACAATGAGCAATGATGCCATTGAGGTTCTTTCTGGAAGAATGCCTGACAGCATCTATTACACTGTTGATGGAACTGCAGAATGGCTAATTAGTTTGTGACACTGAATAGTATGGTAAATAAATTGGCCTGTGAGCCACAGAGAAACTTACCTCTAAAACTCAGGAATTGGTACCTTGGCTCCTCAGTCCACCCTAAGTCAGAGTGAAGCTCCCAGCTCGTGATTGATAGTGATGAGCATTTTTTTTAGTACGGGCTATGAAAAACGTGCCATATCCACTGCTTGCCTGGCAACCAGTTGCCATCCACAGAGACACATAGTTATTCTGTTCTCTGCCTAAAGCAAGAGCTTCCAGGGGAAGCGTGCTGCTTCTCCCCTTGCCCAGGAAATGAGTAAATTCCAGGGAGCATTCCCAGCATGGAGCATCCTTTACTGCAGGAGCAGATCACGTTTATAAAGCCCATCTACACAAATTCTGGCCACACTTTAAGAAGAGCATAATGAACTGTCTACCCCCAAAGCGAGAGTCTCTGCCAAGATTTCTATAAGTCCAAATATGGATGAAATCAGACTCAGGAGGCTGTGTTCCTCTCACCTTGTACTGCTTCTTGTCCTCAGCCAACCCTGTCCTAGGAGGGCTGGAATGGGAGCCTGGCTCCTTCATTAGTGGAAACGTGGGTGGAACAGCTCCAGGGGGATGGAGAAAGTGAATGACTATCCAAAAAAGCAAGGGATAGAGAGATAAATAGATACATGCGGTGAAATAGCATGTGAGAGGCTTAGGACAGGAGCCAGGAAAAGGGTCCAAAAGACTGTGTCTATTGGGGAAGTCCAATTAAAAGTACAGTTGATGTGATTACGTTATTAAGGAATTGGAGGCCTAATAGACTTGTACATCAGGCAAGTCTGGCTCAGAAACTTTATATTCTTGTCTTCAGAACTTCAAAGTTTGCCCTTTGAAACAAAGAGAAGGGGAGAGATCCTGCTACAGATTTTGTATGTGTATTTCAATTAGTGTGGTATCTTAGCCTCTGAAATTTTAAAAAGATTACAGCATGGTATATTTTCCAGTTCTTTTCAGCTCAAAAACTAAGTAGTCTCTTCAGAAAGAAGGTGTGGTCACTCCTCACCAGTGGCTCTGGTGACTGTGTTTACCCTGGGCAGTGTCCCTGTCTGCACATACCAGACGCCACTGGTGAGAGATGCTGGTGAGACAAAGCTGGTGCCGGCCAGGAGCAGCTCAAAGACACATCATCCATGTAGCTGAGCTCCGCTGAGGAGAGCCCAGTTACTCAGTTTTCCCAGAAAAAGCTACAAAAGCCACTGGAGGAAGTGGAAGAAACCGGGGCTGGGAAGATAACAAAGAGAAGATGCATGGTTGGGAGGTATTTCTGTAAATAATGAGAGTAAATGAAGTGGCCGGTCAATTGTGTACAAAAATGTATTCCAGTTCATCCATCTGTCCATCCATCTATTTATTCACAGATGAAAGGTCTACTCCCTCTTCTAGGCACTGGTGTTATAGCAGTGAACAACGTAGTCAAAATCCCTGCCCTCATGGAACTTATATTTTAGTGGGGAGACGGACAAAACTTACGCAGTGTGTCAGAGAGTGGCGAGGGCCATGGAGAGAGGTGGAACAGTGAATGCGGATGGAAGTGTTGAGAGGTGGTAATTTTAGATGGGGGCAGGAAATATCTCACTGAGAAGGTGGCATTTGAATAAAGACTTGAAGGTGGTTGGAAATGAACCACAGAGATGTTTGGGAAAAGAGCATTTTTGGCAGAGGTAAGATAAGGAAAGGCCCTGACGCAGGAGCACACGGCTGATGCACCTGGGGAGGAGTGAATAAGGGAAGCGGTAGGAGGTGAGGTCCGTGTTCACTAGGGAGGATGTCGTGTATATTCTTGTAAGAACTTGTACTTTTACTGGGAGTGGCCACCAGAGGTTCTGAGCGGAGAAGTGACACAATCTGGTATACATTTACCAGGACCCTCTGGCTGCCATGTCGGGATGGGATGAAGGCGGGTGAGGCAGGCCCAGTGGGGAGACTGCTTTCTGGGGAGACACCAGTGGGGGTGATGAGGTCAGACCTCAGCCTGGCATCATTTGCTACATGTCAGGTACGGGATGTGAGGGAGAGGGACATCAGGGGTTGTCCCGAGCGATCGTAAGACTGGAACTATCATCTGTTGTTACAGGGAAGACTAGGAGAAGAGCAGGTGTCAGGGCGGGAGTTCCAGGAAAGCCATCTCAGACCTTTAAGTTTGAAATGCCTGCGGGACACCCTAGTGGAGATGTTGAGTAGACAACTGGGAGTGGATCTGAGTCCATCGGAGAGATTGGGCTGAATTATAACTTGGGGCACCAACAGCCCACAGACAGGACTTAAACCTGTTTGTCTGAGTGAGGTCACTTGGGAGTAAGTGTGGACAGAAATGGACGAGGTCCAAGAACTGAGACCTGGGCCCTCCGGTGTCTGGAGATGGGGGTGATGAGCAGGAACAGCAAAGAGACTTTGACTGGTGTGGCCAGTGGAGCAGGAGGGACAGCAGAGGAAGGGGTGTGCCACCACTGCTGGCCGGTCAGGCAGGTAGGGTTGGAAACCAAGCGTTAGAGCCGGCAGCACAGGGCACTGGGCCCTCATGGGGCCGTTTGGGGAAGGTTAGGGGTGAAAGCTGATGGCAGAGCTGAGTCTTAGTCTGTGAGTCTCTCGAGTCCATGCACCTCCTAGAACAGCATTAAGCACTGCTCTGTAGGCCTCCTGTTCTGTTGGCATGGCCTAGCTGCTGGCCATTAAGAAAACGGAGCAGGCAGAAGAGGAGACTCATGTATCCACACAGCATGCCTGTGGCCCTAAGGAGGTCAGTGTCCCCACCCACAGCCACGTCAGTACTAGGCACTGCCTCTGCAGCTAGTTATAGACAGCCCAGGGAAAAGGACACTTCCCTGTGTCCCCATCCACAGCCACATCAGTACTAGGCATTACCTCTGCAGCTGGTTACAGGCAGCCTGGGGAAAAGGAGGACATGATATCCAAGGGACAAAAAGGCAGAACAGAGGCAAGAAAGGGGTATGTTTATACAGTGCTGCCCTGTTTGCAGCTTCCAAGGTGGGGCAGCCACATGTGCCTTCTGGGTCACACCTAGGGTAATGTTGAAGTCTCACCACTATAGGGACTGCTTGTCCTCTCCCTCTGAGCAGCCATGAGCCCCCCTTGAAGGCACCAATTGAAGAACTATCACTACCACACAGGGTTCGTTGTCATCAGTAGAGATGCACTGCTTCAAGGGACAGGGTCTGCTTTCCAGCTCCAATGTCAAATCTGATAGGAGGCCAGATGCTAGAGGCAGAAGCCATAAAGAACGAGATAGAGGGGCCGGCCCGGTGGCACACTGCTGCAGTGCGCCGCTTGGGAAGTGCAGCGGCGCTCCCGCCGAGGGTTCGGATCCCACATACAGACCGGCCGCTCACTGGCTGAGCGAGGTCACCAAGGGTTGCGATCCCGTAGCTGGTCCCGGTCCGGTACAGGCGCGACACTGAGGGTTGCGATCCGTTGCTGGTCACGAAAAAAGACAAAAAAAGGAAAAAAACAAAACAAAACAAAAAAAGAACGAGATAGAGATGGCATTTTTTCCTTTCTTTTTCTTCTTCAAGATCAAAAACTGCATTTATTAAATACCTGTCCATATGGGAATCTCTCACTTATGTCATTAAGACAATTTAAATCTAGTCCCAGTCCTCTGAAGCTTACAGCCTAAGACAGACATTTATGTGGATGAGTATATAAAAGAAAGACAGACGGCGGAATCAAAACATTGAATTTCCATACAGATAAGCAGGATTAAATATTTACACCAGTTGTATTCAGTTATGTGACTCGAGAGCTGCTTCTGCAATCATCGTTAACCAGCAGAGCCACACAACTGCCATACGCCTGCAGAGTCTCGGTTGATGTGCTATTGAATACAGAAATCTGAGGGCTTGAAGAGCTGTGGGTTGCCCACAGAAGGACCTTATGTGGCCTGAGAGCAATAATCTCGACATCACTGATTTACATTAAGTACATGTCAAGAGCATGTGCACAGTTATTTGATCTTTTCTAAAAACAATTTTAATCAGTATCTCCCCTGGACCCAGCTTGTGGCCAGGGCCTGCCCCATGTCTAGGTATCCATGACAGAATCCCATGAAGCATCTGACTTAGACTGCAAGGAAGAAACACTAACATTTGTTTTCCCCTTGATTCCATTTCCACTCTGCTCTGTTTAGTTATCGCGTCTTAGAGGGCCATCTCACCCCATGCCACCAGTGATAGCAGGTGCCATCTGACAGACCCCACACATGGCTTCTGTTGCCTCCTGTTCACTCTCAGGGGTCTTAATCAAGCCCTAAAACTTTAGTGCTGGAAAGTTGCCTTAAAGATCAGGTTGGTTGGGAAACAACCTCCTGTGCTAAACCTTAGAGAAGTCAGCACTCAAACCCAGGACCACTGCTTCTCCACGCAGGACTCTGCCCACCGCACCACCATGCACCTCAAAGAAGCCTCCTAAGACATTTCCAGGCAAAAGCACTCGCTAGCAGTCCCTCTGTGCTCCCACAGCACTTGGAGCATGTCCTCTTATTCTGTGGAATTAGAACTACCTCTTTATATGGCTGTTTACTAGGCTACGCTGAGAGGTCCTTAGCTCAGCTGCCTTTAACTCACCCTTGTGGCCCTGCCACCCAACATAGCCCAGGGCTTGGGAATTACAGCATGTGTAAGTCAGATGGACACAGAGGTGTGAGTGCATGCCGTGAGCCAGCCTTGGCTCAGCACCTGCTGCCCAGACCTGAGCTGATCGAGCAGGTAAGCCTGGACCACTACTGGACTGTTTGTTCAGAAGTGACTTCCCTGTGGCATCACCAGTGACTTCATTTCAAAGTCATTCCCTTTAATGAGCACATTTGCTTTCTAATAGCTCTGAATAGTTCTCCACTCTTGGAAAGTGCTGTTTGAAAATGGGCAAATAAGCACGGAACCCCTATGAGTGGGGACAGTGGCAAAGGCAGGAAAATCGCAGTGCCATGGGAAGGGCTGGGAGTTCTTAAGCAATGAGATCATCTGTACCTGAAGACGATGGGGATAGTGGGGGTCGCTGTACACCAGGGCTCTGCAGTGAGACTGTTTCATGGATCCTTCTGGTTCTCGTGGTAATTAATACCCAGGGGCAGGGTCCCATGGACTTGGTATTGTGTGCAGACCTCACTGGGGGATCATTACGAGGGTCCAGGAGGGGGTGTTTTCATAGGTAGCACATGGGCCTTTGGAACAGAGACAGCTGATGTGTGGTCTTGCCCCATGCATTGTTAGATGCCAACTTCCCACGTGGGAAGCAGTGGAAAAGCCACCTGGTGGACCGTGTCGAGTACGCAGTGAGAACTAGGCATCCCAACCCTGTCTCAATGAGCAGCATACGTCACCTAAAGCAAAAAGCATTGGGCAAAGCTGGCCAACTTGGAGCTCTCAGGAAGCCATGACAATCTTCTCATTGAGTGACGGCTGTCTGCTTCTGGAGGCATGGGGAGGTGAGAGCCACTTAGCATTATGACAGGAGACTTTCATGACCTGCCAGCGAGCAGCATTAGCTCTGCCAGGCTGTGTGTTAACAAAGGCTCCATTCCCCTTCAGGAGGTACTGACTCTTCCCCACCCATCCAGGGGGGCTCCCAGGTCACAGCTCCCTCTCAAAGCAGAGGAAAGCTCTGGGTCCCTGTAGAGCACAGGACTCTGCAGTGAGGACACAGGGAGCAGAAAGAGGCAGGCTGGGCACAGACATCAGCATTCACAGGGCTGTGACTTCGGGGGGTGGGGGTGTCCCAGGCCAAAAAATTATAACAGTTAACCCAACAAACTCCAGGATACAAATGGTCATATTTATGGTGGAGAATATAGTCAATGCCAGCTGAGAAAGGTACCAGAAGAGGGATTCTCACACCATGTAGGTATCTGCCTCTGTCTTGGTCTACCTTTCACTGCCTGGCACCTGTGGTGAGAATGGAGCCAGTGCAGAGGGCATCTGGAGCAGCAGGGTCCGAGCAGGTGCTTGCAGGCCATGCCACGGCTTCTGCAGGACACGAGCTTGACAGGGAGCTTCAGGCCCTCTCCTGTGGTGTGAGGGGTGGCTGAGCACCCGGGTTCCTGGAATCGCTGGCCGGCCAACTGCCCAGCAGGGACAGAGCAAACCAGCTGTTAGCTTTGAACTACCAAGCAGGGCCGGGAGCCCTTGACAGGAGCAGATCTTGAAAGGTCCCTCTTCTCCAGTGGCTGGAGCAGGCCCCTGCCTTGCAGCCTGAGCCAGAATCTTCCCAGTCCACTTCTCTCTCCAGCACATTCACCATCTTCCCTGGGTGGGAAGCATCTTCTTCCTCCCTGTTTTCCTCCCTCCTTCCTCTTCTACGACCCTCACAGTTGTCAACTCTTGAGTCAACTAGTCACCAGCTCTTACCAGCAGCCCTCCCGGAATGCCCCTCACCTTTCTCTCCTCTCCCTTCCACCTCTCTTTTCCGAGACTGGTAGCCACCCCACTGCCCGGCCTTCCAGCCCCATCCCACACTACCTGCGTAATGTAGCCAGACTAGTATTTGTAGAGCTGACCGTCAGTTCCTTCCTCAGAAGCTTGGACTTCTCTTCATGGCTACAGAATGAAGCCTGAATATCTTCATAGTCTGAGCATCTTCATAGTCTGAGCGGCTTGAACCACACTTCTGCAGGGAAACCGGACTGCATCCTGTTTTCCAAACGTGCCTACTACTTTCCTATTTCTTTTCTTTTTTTTTTTTTTTCTTTTTGTCTTTTTTCGTGACCGGCAACGGATCGCAACCCTCAGTGTCGCGCCCGTACCGGACCGGGACCGGCAACGGGATCACAACCCTCTGTGTCGCCCGCACCTCGCTCAGCCAGCGAGCGGCCGGTCTGTATGTGGGATCCGAACCCTCGGCAGGAGCACCGCCGTGCCCCCAAGCGGCGCACTGTAGCAGTGCACCACCGGGCCGGCCCTACTTTCCTATTTCTGGACCTTCACTTGTCTCTCCTCCCAATGCCGGGAATACCCTTTCCCCACTCACTGCGCCTGCTCCTGCCCTGCCCTCCAGCCCGACATGAAGAGCGCATCCTGGCCGGTGCCCCTCAGGACAGGCACCAGCACAGCGGCTGCAACTTCCACCGCCTCATCCGTGAGAATGGGGTGCCCAGCCCTCTTGTCACACAGAAAGTTCTGGAGAGGCAGAGAACATACTTCACTAACATCCTATTCACTCTCCCATTCAGTGTCCAGGATGGTGATTTATGTTTAATAGACTTCCCCCAAAAAAATACTGAATTGAGCTGAATCCTCTCTAGATCAAGAGAAATAAGGTTTGATAGCCCTACATTCTTACCTCACTGGCCAGATCCCCTTCATCTGGTCTTACCCATGCTCACGGTAGGCCTTGGAGAGCGGCTATGGCTGACAGTGTGGGAAGAAGTGATGTGGGGCTGAGGAAGTAGGCCTACAAGAACAGCGGGGAGGAGTTAGGATTGTGGGTCCATCAGAAACAGCAGCTGTTGGCCACAGTGAAAGGGCAAAACCTTCCCCACTCCCCCATCCTCTCCTGGAGGAAGAGTCAGTTCTTGGGTTCTGAGGCTGGAGAGTGGACATTTACCAGTCCTCTCTGGGCTTGAGAGCAGGGGCAGGGGAGGGGCATGAGAGGGGACGTGTCTTTTCCTTGGGTGGAGAGTGGGCAAGGTGATCTCGCTTAATATTCCTCAAGATCATCTCTTGTGGGTACACTTAGCCCCATTTGTAGATGGGAAAACCAAGGCTCAGAAAAGTTAACTTGTTTGTGTCATGCAGCTTGTCAATTGCACGGTTAGGAAGACCTTGAGGCCCGTTCTGCTGACTCCATACCACGCTCCTCTATACCACACTCCCTCTGCCTGGTCCTGTTGTGACCACCCTCCTCCTCCAACCGGGGGGTGAGAGGGCCCCTCTAATCCCCCAGCCAGGGTAGCCTCCTCATTCTCCTTTATCATAGCATTTATCACCCTTGGTCTGTCCTGGAAAGCAGGATGGAGGAAAGGAGGAAAAGAGACGGGGGAGAGGGTAGTCAGAAAAACTGATCTTAAATTATAACGCAAGGGGCATGTGTTCGATTTTTTAAAAATGAACTTTATAAGAACTATGTTTGAAGCATGATAGGAAGTTATGGTATTATCTTTCTCAAGGAAAGAAAAGTTAACTGAGGTCAAGAGCAGTCTGTTTGGAATGGTTTAAGAGATAATCTTGTTAGAAAGGAATTTTATCGACTTTGTGACCTATCAGACTTTTCTTCTATTCAGGGTTCCTTTTGGACTTGAGTAGAGGAAGGTGTTGACCAATCAGAGTGCTCTGGGAATGGGTATTCTAGCTCACCAGCCATCTGCCCTCCTGCCTGGGCACGTGCACCATGAGGAATGTCACAGAATCTGTCTGACCATGCGGGATTGATGGTGCAGTGCTGCAGGTCAGCCCTCCTGAGCTTCTGACCATCCCCAGAACCTCAGCACTGGGGGGCCCTGGAGGGGACCTCTGACCAGGGACAGCCCCAGTGAGGGCTGATACATGGTCTCTGGAGAAGTCCTGTCACTTCTCTGAAGCCACAGAGCCCTTGACGAGTGGCTCTGCCTGTGGCTGCTAGCCTTGCCCAGGGTAGGCACCCAATAAAGTGCTGATTTGATTTTAATTTGCTGCTTTACAAACAGATGGACACACCCGGGGGCTGATAGTAGCTCAGCAGAGAAATTGAAGAGGAGACAAATCACCTTAAATACACCTTTGATGCATTTCCTCCCATAACCAGTGCTTAGCTCCCAAACAGAGCCACCCACAGTACAGTTACCCTTGGTTCCCACCACCTGCCCCACCCTCGCTTCCACGTAAACACCAGCAGGTCCATGCTGTGTCAAGACATGTTACCTGTCAGAAGGCCATCCATGGAGAAGAGAGTGACAGCATCCGCCTTTCTCATTGCTTGCTGATGTGGAAAATTGTCATAATGGAGGGAAATTAGCCACAGACTATATTTCCATCAGCGGAGCACATAGCATGGGAGGCTGATTTACAGAACCTGGAGCCAGTAGAAAGAGCACGACACTGGAATCGTTGGCCTCGGAGTAGTAGACAGTGCTTGGGGAAACCTCCTGGAGTCACACATGCCAGCATGTCCTTTGAGAGAAACAATAGTGCATTCATTTAGCACATGTTTAAGTGCCAACTGGGCACTCAAAATGCTAAGATAAACAAACCCAGTCTCTGTCCTGTGGGGACTTACAGCCTTGTTAAGAAGAGAGATGCACAAATAGTTTACAGCAGTGAATGGAAGGTATGAACAAGGTGCTGGAGCAGTCCAGAAGGGAGGGTAGGCAGGGGCTGCCTCCTCAGAGAATGAGTCTTGGAGGCATCTACCGGTCAGGGTAGGCTAGCTATCACAATAAGCAACCCCCGAGTGAGATCTCGGTCACTCCATACAGTGAAGGTCATTTCTTGCTCCACAGTTCACTGTGGGTTGTCAGCTCCACACAGTCTTCAGGGATCGGGCTGTTTCCCTTCATGGCTCTAGCACCCCTGGGCCTCCGAGCTCTCCACTGGACTCTCTGCATCTGACCAGCAGAAGATGGAGTGTGGGGGGAATGCTGGAGGTTTGGGAGGCCAGGCCTGGGCATGTGAGCCTCACTCCCATCCACACTCCACTGGCCGGAACACAGTGACCAGTTCCAGCCAACTTCCAGGGGCTGGGAGACAGCATCTAGCAAGGTGCCCCGGGGGCCAGGTGGACGTATAGCAATGTCTACCACAGAATGGTCACATGGCCAAAAGGATAAGAAAGGACATTCTGAGCTGGAGGGCTGCATATGCAAAGTGTAGAAGGAAAATAATTTTTAAAATAAGGAAAGAAAATGGAATGCATCTGCTTGGTGTGACTTTAGTTTAGGGTGTACAGGGGAGAGGCCAAAGATCAGGCCAGAAAGGAAGACCGAGACCTGGTCCCAAAGGACCTCACATTTAGACTTTATCCTGTGGATAAGGAGGAGCCATAGAACAGATTTAAGTAGAGGAATGACAAGGTACAAGTTCACTGTTAAAAGGTCACCATGCAGCTGAGTGGACGTGGGTTGGAAGGAGGGAAAGAGACTCTGGAGGCAGGAAGACCAGTCAAGAGGATGGTAAGGCCTGGATAAGAGTCCATAGGTGGGGAATGGGCTAGAAGCATAGCCTACAGCCAGAAAGACAGGGCCCAGGGGCTGGCGGGCACCTGAATATTTGCCCTGTAGTCTCCGGGATAAACAGCTTTGCTTTTCCAGCCCTGGGGCTCATGGAGAGAGTTTCAGCAGTGACGTGCCCCTCTGAGGGACTCTTCCTGGGGATGGTTTGTTCTGTCTGCTTAATGGTGGGGCCTGTCATGGCTTTTTGCCCTTTGCTGTTCAAAGGCCTGTGTTCTATACATGACTATAAACACACCAGTAAGCAGCCCCCTTACCCTATAAGGTACCACATGTAGAACTCCAAGTAGCCCAACCTCATTTAATCCATGCCCTTGTGATTAAGTGGTTTGTGAGAAATATTGTTAAGTAACAACCCCAAATGTCAGGTGTGATGGCTCCATCCTTCAGGGTCACTTCACATGGAAATGCGCACGCCTGTGGTGACAGCAGCAGTGTTTCCAGGAGAGGTTTATGCTCCCATGTAATAGGAAAGATTTTGTCTTCTCAAACAAGTATAATACCTGCTTTAAGTACTGGACTGTTAATCATTGTGGTCACTTTGTATTGAAGCCACACAGTTAGAGGGACGGGACTGAAGCCTGGTTAGAAACAACAAGAATTTGCTTGAGGGAGTTGCTCAGTAAAAGGAGTGGTCCCATGGGAAGATGGATGAGATTCTTCAAAATGGAAGGCAGACAACAGCGTGAGGCCAGGATGAAGGCAGGGAGAGGAAGGCTGGCACATTTATATGTTATCATCTTTCTGCGTCCCTATGCCAGGCCCCGGATTCCTTCTTTAGCCACGTGGGTGGCTCCATCTCAATCCAAAAATCACAGAATCCTAAACTCTGGGGGCCCAAAGGGTCCCCAGGTCTCTGAATCAGCCCCTTATGCTCCGGGCCAAAGCACATGCCCTCCAGCCATGCCAGGCCCAGGGTTAAGTGCGGCTGGGCTAAGACGAGTGCCTGGGCTCTTGTGCCATGGTGCGTCTCTTATCAGACTGGGCTGAGCTCCGAGATTCAGTTTCTCTTAGAGATACATGCAGGTTTCAGTGCTGTCTCCAGAAAAATCACAGGACATGCTCAAAGGTAGCATAACAGGAACTGGGAACAAGGGCCTCCCGAAACAGAGCAGGCAACTGTGTTCATTTGCAAACACCTGACTTCAAGCCTGAAGTTAGACTTGTCTGAAGAGGCCATGAAGTGACAGTCAGACCACCCCTCCTCAAGGGGAAGGGTGGACAAGAAAGGCGTGTCTGCATATAAAATCCTGAGTCTCAAAATACAGTCCAACGAGCAAATGGTCTCTGGTGAAGGCTGTCGAGGTAGACTAGAGTAAAAGAGCAGGATGTCCTATTCCACATGGCATCTCCAGATAGCCTAAGGAGAAAAAAAGGAGAGAAAAGAAAGATTTGGCTATTGACTCAGTCACAAAAGCAGATGGTCATTATTGCAACTCAGACAGAACTCGTTAGCTCATCAGACTGACAAAAATTGCCCCAGCAAAGCTCTGCAAGTGTGATCCACTGGGCAGATGAGCTTTAATAAGAGTTTAAAGGCTTATCCTTTCCAAAAATATATATTTGAATTTTTTTTTTCCTTTTTTGTCTTTTTTACTGACCGGTAACGGGATCGCAACCCTCGGTGTTGCGCCCACACCGCGCTCAACCAGTGAGCGGGAACCGGTCTCCACATGGGATCCGAACCCTCGGCGGGAGTGCCGCCGCCCTTTTTGTCTTTTTTACTGACTGGTAACGGGATTGCAACCCTCAGTGTCGCGCCCGCACCGGGGACCGGCAACGGGATCGCAACCCTCGGTGTTGCGCCCACACCGCGCTCAACCAGTGAGCGGGAACCGGTCTCCACATGGGATCCGAACCCTCGGCGGGAGTGCCGCCGCGCTCCCAGGCGGCGCACTCTCCAGTGCGCCACCGGGCTGGCCCTATATTTGAATTTTGATAAGGCTCTCCAGTGTTTTGTTTTACAAAAAAAATAAGGATATTAAGGCATTTTTTTAAACGTCTGAACAGAGGAGTCCTTCTGTTCCCCAAATCCTGTTCTAAAAATTATTTGTAAAGCCCGAGGCTGGTCTTGACTAATGTACCTTAAGTCTTATTCCGAAGACTCCAGTGAGTGCCTCATGTGCAGGAACACAACATATCAAGATTAGAGGTCAAGAGAAAACAAAACCATGAGCCAAAATCTGTTAAAGAATTATTACAACTGCACTGGGACTTGTCTGTGCCTTTTGCTTAGGAATGATAGAACGGATCCATTCTCAACAGAGAGAGGAAAAGGAGGGATCGGTAAAGGGACACGAAAATCAATTACATTGTATATTGATAAATTAAAAAAAAAAAAGACTAGATCCATTCTCAATGACTGACAAGGTGAATAGCCTTAATCATATGCTTGACAGGCTGGCTTTAAGGGAGGAAGCCTCTGTTTACCTTCTCCACCCCAAGCTTCAGATCAGCCTGTCCAGCTTTTATACCTCATGTCAGTGACTCGTGAGATATGGTTATGACATCCAACATCAGCCAGTTATGTTAACGACATTCTCAAAAAATAACAAAACACGCATGCCCACACACATACTCACATGTGCACACACACCGAACACAGGGGCAAGAAGAAACTGAGGGCTGCTTTCTCGTCAGGAATGCTCAGAATTAGAATCTCACTGTATTTGTCAACATTCACTAAGGTCAGCTGGGTCCGACTGAGGAGAAGCATGGCAGGATGTTAGCTGTGCCCAGCAGGGGTGGAGTAAAAGCCCTGCTGTGCCTGAGGGGCATGAAAAGTGGTGTCTGTGGTAGAAGGTCCTGGCCCCCTAGGCCCACTGCTCACTCTGCCCCTCTGCACTGACCAGGGGTCAAGGTGGTCAGCGTTCACATCAGGCAGAGCACCCCAGGTCCTCATCAGGAGATCCCAAGCCACAGTAAGACGACAGAGCTGCTCTTGAGCCTCTTGGGTGGCATAAAATTACTTCCACTAGCTGTAATTTCCATCATCCCTTAATTAAGTAATTGTATTGACCCATTAGGCTGTGCCCCGTGGTTGGATGAGTTTAGAGTGCAGCAGTGTGAGACCAGCGAGCCTCGCCTTCCTTTCCTAACAGCAGCCCGACTTCCAGGCCCCACTCAGTAATGACCGCGATCCGCCATTCCCACTTCCTTGTTTGTAAATGGAGGGGGTCGGATCAGACAGCTGCAAAAGCACCTTCTGGCTCTGGTGCTTTGTGTCTGTGGTTCTAATTAATGTATGTTGTTAGCTTTAGCGCTAGCAGTCTGGGCCAAACCTGGATCATACCCGTCCATCAGACCCCCCAGGAAGGCAGTTGATTCTAGAATCCCGCGTTCCCCAGACAGCTAGACTTGCACTGGGTCTCCTGCAGGATTGCCTGCACCTCGGAAGCCAGCCCGTTCTTCCAAATGTCCCCTCTGCACACCTGTGCACACACTGGTTTCTCTGCGTTGACAGCCCCACCCCCCATCTGCCTCATCAGTTGCCACCCTACATCAAACCCACCTCAGGCACCCCCTCCCTTTCTGCCTTCCCCACCCTCCCCACCCCTTCTCCCCAGCAGGGTCTCACTCCCTCCTCTGTGCTCCCAGAATACCTATTCCATACCTGTATAATAGTACACACACACACACACACACACACACACACACACACACACATATTAGTACATATATATTGTACATTATCTGTTGTATCTATTGCTTTGTCTGTCTTATGCCACCTGCTGGATTGTATATTCTATTCTTAAGGGGGGATTTTTGTATTTCTAGCACCATCACAGAGCCTAGTGCATAGGCAGCCAATGAATATTAGTTGGAAAAAGGGCAGGAAACTGGGGGAGAATAGTGGGGTCTTGGCTTGGAAGTCCTTGGAATTCTGCCACTGGCAACAGATGACGTGGGCCGTGCCTTGTTACTGTGTCAAATCTAAAACCAGACTGGGCCAGGTCTGGTCCAGCAGAGGATATATAATGAACCAGACTCACAAATGAATTGTTCATCTTCCATTCCTTGTCTGTCAGCATCCTTTTTCACTTCTACAGGAGGACAGGGCTATTCCATGATGCTTTTCTTTGTGTACTCACCTCTTCTCCTCCCCTCTCCTTCAAATATGCCAGGGAAGTGTCGGAAATACTCCTCATTTTATTGTGTCTCAAGAAGGCCACCTAGCCAGCCAAGAATGGCAGTCAGGAAATGGTTAAGAGAGTACCAAGAATACACTCTGAGTTGCTTCTTTAGGATTGGAAAGCTGAATACATTTAAGGTTTGAAAAGGTCGCCTCCTTTCAGAGGGGCAGAGGTCTGATTCCATCCATTGTGAGGTCTTGGTATGACGCTTATTTCATTCACCGGCTGCAGTGGAGGTTTATGGAGTAAATGTTGTCACAAGCTGAGACTTAATGAGATCTCAACTCTATCTCCTGGATGTAGTGGAAAGCAACCATTTTGGTAATAGAGAACAGCATCTAATTTGTAAATTCCTCTTTCCGTTGCTAAGTTTAATCAGATCAGTGAAACTGAAGGGAATTGTTCATGACCGAAAATTATTTTCCATGCTTTAATCTGGCCAGGAAACATTACTCCTAATGGAGATGGCATGTTGCTCTGGCAGTAGTGAGGGTGACATTTGTCATTAGACTAACCCAATTGTTGCATATTGAAAAATATGTTTAGACCAAAACATATTTAAAACCAAAGTGGAACTGAGGCCCCATATCGCTCTGTTACTGGTGTCACTGGTTCATAGAAGCAAAAACTCTTTGCAGTTAAACTACAGAAATCTGTGGCAGTGGCCATCCTAAAGATTTCATCTTGACCCTACTGAACAGCCAGAGCAAGGCCAGATGGACCACCATGGTACAGACAGGGGGCCACAAGTAACCTTCCCCTACATGGTGGGGAGCAGGCCAAGAGAGCAGGACACAGTCTCTGCAGGGCCTTGGTTTAGTGTAGGTACAAAAAAGAATTCAAGAGGCAAAAAACGGAGGTTAGTGCAGCTGTCTTTTTTCCAGTTGTGCTTAAATATTCTTTCATGATTAGTCATAGTTAAAAATTTTTTTACAAATTGTCTTCTCACAAGTTGTGAAGCATTGCCATGACAGGGACCATGTCATGAGTGAGATACAGTTAGCACACAGTGGGAACTTCATGAGTCTTTCGTGATGAGATGACAACATGCTGAACCCATCTGGGAAGCTGATAGCCCCAAAGGGACCACGGTCAACTGCAGCAATGCTCAGGGGCTGGCCCCCAAAACATGCACACCATCACCAGCAAGTACACAGACTCCAGATGGCCTTTCAGACACAAAGCGTGTGGTCCTGAAGAGCTTCTATTTGGCCCCCACTGTGCTTTTGCACCCCCAATCAATCACACAGCATCCAGGCAGAGTTTGTTACCGAGTGTGGTGAGTGACAGCTACCATTTGTCAAGTACCTCCTCTTCCTCAAGTTCTCTGTAACCCTCCCTTGTCCCTCCAAGACTGGGATTATCATCTCCATCATCAGGGGAGAAAAGTGAGGCTCAGATCATTTGCCCAAGGCCAGATGGCTAACAGGAGGCTCACACCCAGGCGTGGCCTGCCTGACGCCAAAACTCACCCTCTTTCTCTTTTGTCAATCAGGGAAGAGGTGCACAAAGAACATGGCCCCAGAATAGCAAGCCTGGTGATAGGAAGGAGAAATGGAGTGGAAAGAAGCCCTAGAAAGGAAGTCAGGAGACCTCGGTCCTAGTCCCATCTCTTATACTAACTAAATCTGGGACACTGGACAGCCCTTTCCTCTCTGGGCCTCAGTTTTCTCTGGGCCTCAATATGTAAAGCGATACCCAAATAATCTCTAGTTTTCTATATATCTTGGAGCATTCCAAGCCCTTGCAGCACCCTGGCACAGTGTTTCTCTTTGAGTCCCTTATTCCAGAACTGCTGTGTGGCTGGGCCATGACAAGATGTCCTCATTTTGCACTCAGTCCCACTCCCCTCTTGGCAGGGCAGCAGTGGCTACGAGAGGAAGCGTCCGCTGCTCAGAAGTGTGGAAGCCTTGTTTCCCATGGCGCGTGCTCCTAATCACTTCTGCCTTTGCCATGAAAGCATTGAGCTGAACGCTCAGTGCTGGAGGCTGTCCCAGAGGCCCTCTTCTTCTCCCTCCACAGCCCCATAATGCATGGAACCCACCCACAACACATCCAGTGCCGAGTGTCCATGCCCTTCTCCAACCCTCTCTGTGGTAGGAACTCACATGTCACGAGAAACCACTTCCCTTCTGTGCAGCTCCAGTTGTTGGAAAATCCTCCTCCTCGGGCTGACACCTGCGGCCATTTAACTTCCACATGTGGGTTGGAGGTGTTGTGGGTGCAACAATGTCCTCCCAGTGGCATGGTTAATTATCCTCACATGGCTAATTACTCGTGCTAATTGCTTTTCTGTCTCTGCTGTACATTTCCATTAGGGGTGGTGCTTCTGAGACTATCTCCCGCCTCTTCCCATGGTCCTCCCAGTAGCCCTGCGAGGGAAGCACCACACTGTTAACAGGATGTGGCTTCTCCAACAGCGAGTCGGGCAGGACTGAGGAAGCGGCTGGTGCTCAGATCCTGCCTCTCACCTCCTCCACCACCTGCCCCTGTCGATGCACGCCTCTCTCTCTCTAGGGCTGATGTCTGGGCTTGGTCACACCTGTCTGCAAGGAACTCCCCTCCCCCACAGTAGTACTGGATCAAAAATAGGCCACTATCTTCTCTCTGCTTTCCCCAAATCAGGCAGATTCCTTGGCTCCACACCTTTCTAGCTGACCATCCAGGTAGCTATTACTCCCTCAGTCAGGCAGCAAAAGCAGTAGAATTGCTTGAAGCTGCCCAGAGTCCCCCTGCTCTGAAGACACCAGCCCTCCAGCACCTGCTTATCATGCAGGCCACACGCTGACCCTCCCCTTCCTCAAATGTCTGAACACCAGGACCTCTGTGTCCCTTCCTTCCTTCTGGGTTTCCTGGGCTGGTGAGCCCCCATGTGATCCTCACAGCGTCTCAGACTCAGAAGGAGACAGGTATTGAGAGGCGGCAGCACCCCCCAGGCAGGGGACGGGAGCCCAAGGTCTCGCCTCCCAGTTAAGTTCGATCTCTGGGTCGTTAGCTTTCCCAACTCCTGTCAGTGCCCCCAGGCTTTCTGCATGCAGAAGGTAGTGGTCCCTGTTGTCTAGGTTTCAGAAACCATTTCTCTCTTCTAAAGGAATAACAATGTGCTTCTCCAGCAAGCCCATTTCTCCTGAGAAACTACAGAAGAGTTTTAAGATTAGGGTGAAGAGGGAGGAGGGATGAAGAGTCAATAATACCTTTGATTCAGATGTAATCTTCAGAGAAAGAATCTGGAGGGAGAGATTCTTCTACCATTCACTAGAATAGTGGAAGTGACGCTGTCCAGCACTAAAATCCATCTGTTCATACACATTTAGGGTGAGGTTGACTTCTCTTTCTCTCTGTGTGGCCTAGAGTCTTCCCAGCTGCTGTGGGCATGAGTGGTCACTGCCCACCAGTGGCCATGTCTCAGCCCTTGGCCAAAATAGCACAGGAGGGAGGAAGGAGTCTGTGGTGGGGTGAATGCACGTGTCCAGCTCTGGCCCTGGCCCTGGTGGAGCAGTGAGTGAGCTGGTGCCAGCCGCCCCATGTGAGGGTGGAGGAGGAGAAGCAAAGGAAGCAGACAGGTGCATGAGCCCTGGCGCCCACCGGGTTTGCAGAGCGCCTCCTAGCGGTCAGCTCTGGAGCGCTTCCAGTCTGCCTTCCCCGGGCTCAGCTGGGGCAGAAGGCATGTGCTTTCCGGAAATTTGGGTGGAAGTGAAAAGACAGCAGAGTAGAGGAGACAAGGGCAGTGGAATTGGTGAGGTGGGACTCTGCCCTGCAGGTGTCACAGGCAGGGTGGCTAGGGAAGCAGCAGGCAGCAGAGGACATCCTGCATCCCTGTCCTGTCTGCTCTACTCATCTGAAACCTCAGTTTCCTCATCTACAACTGTGGGTGAAGATGCTTTCCTGGCTGTCTCCGGTGGTTGTGAGCACTGAGCGAGGCCATCCCATGCAAGTGCTTTACCACCACCGCTGCTGTGTATCAGCATACTAAACCACACGGTACAACCAACCAATGTCTCAGAAGGCGAAAATTCTGTGACCCCGTGTAGGCCTGGAAGCTTCACGAAGGTGCTAGGGCTTGGACAGTAGGAGGGTCTTGCACCTGGGGAGAAGCCAGGGTGATTCCAGAGGGGCAGCGGGGCACAGACCAGATGCAGGGGCACAGCCCTGGCAAGCCCTGCCTGCATCAGGCCCACTGCATGCCATGTCGGCGCCTGCAGAACTGTGTGTGGCCTGCTCGGAAGGCAGAGTGTGGGGCCAGGCACCTATGTCAGAGGGTGGAGGAGGAGGTGGGATGAGCAGAGTGAGGCCAGAGCACAGAGGGCCCGGGAGGAAGGCGGGAGTGCTCTGTGGTGAGAGACGAGAAGGACGCCCGCCACAAGAGGAGCACATGCGGGCTTCAAGCACCCTTCCCCACCTCCCCCTCAGACAATCAGCAGCTCGGTGCTCATCAAATCAGAGCTCTCCTTTTTTGTAAAGCTTGATTTATTTTTTCTAAGGCAAAAGAAATCTCAGGACTCTCCTCTCAACTCTGCAGCAAGTGCTTATCCAGGCTTTGCCTGAAAACTTTCACTGGGCAGCTCCTAGTCTCTCAAGGTACCCAGGCCATTTTGGAAATGTTTCTTTCATTAGGGCAAATGCTTCCCCCTCCAGTTCTCCTTCTTTAATGCATATTCCTTGTCGAACTTCCTCCCACATGAAAAGACTTCATATATTTGAAGAGGTGGTGAGGTCTCCTAACCTATCCTGTCTAAATCAAACCTTCCTGGTTTCTTCAGCTGCTCTCTGTAAGCCACAGAATGTGACTTGCAGGCCCTTCAGCATCCCCAGAACACCATCTCTGGCTGCTGTCCCCATCCTGAGGGGGCCTGACTGAGGCAGAGAAGAAGGAAGCCCCACCTCCCAGGCCCCTGCCCATAGCTGGGCCCTAGAAACACATGAAGCCAACTACCATGGGCCTCTCAGTGAAGGGCTTGGCAATTAAAGCAGCCAGGCAGGTGGAGGACCACACCCATACCAGCGCAGGGGACACCCAGCAGGCAGAGTGGGGAGACTGATTAAAGCAAAGGGCTCGTGCAGGAGGGGCAAGCTGATTGATATTCTGACAGCTGCCCATAAACTCATTCATGAAATTATGGGGCTGGAGAGGCACCGTGGGGTTGGGAGCTAAAATGACTCACTTCACATAAAAGCCATTAATGGAGGCAGCCTAGAAATTTAAGGCAGCAATTTACTTGCGTGCTGGAAGGGACAATAAGGCCTTCCGAGGAAGTGCTGCCCCTTGCTCAAGATGGCTCCCCTCAGTGCATACCCATGTCCTTGAAGGTAATGCTGGGTCCCTGCAAAGCCTCCTTGCAGGAAACCCAACCTGGTTCAAAATTATTGCGAGCAGCAGAAAGCAGTGAAAGGGAAGATGGGGCCCAAGAGAAGAGAGAAAATGGGAGTGGTGCGTGAGCTCCATGTAGCTGTTGTGAGCAACAGGGAACAGGGTAGAAATGTCAAAACTCATCCACAGACAAGGAGGAGAGGCAGGGTGTGTGCTCAGCAGTGATGCTGTCCTGACCGAGGACAGGGTTTCAGCCTCTCTGCGATGTGAGTGGACAGCAAGTGAGAAAGGGAGGTGGCATTGGGTGCTGGGAGGGGCTCGAAACTCTACAACTAACTAGCTGTGTTTCCCTGGGAAAGTCACTGGCTCTCTCTGGTCCTTACCATTGTCACCTACAAAATGAAGGCTGGCCTACAGTCATACAGACCGCTTCTGACGGCAATACAGGTATGATTAAGATGTCCATTTATGGTGGGGAAGCTGAGCCCCAGGGGATTGAAGTAACATGTCCAAGCTCACATGGCTCCAAAGTGGCAGAGCCGGGATTTGGCCTCAGGCTGCCTTGCTCAGAGCCCACACGTCTAAGCTTGTGCTCTGCTCACTGCAAATCATTCTCTGTGCCTGTCACCTTATGGGTCTAGTGCTCAGCCTGGCCTTGGGAACCAGAACAATGTCCTCTCTCCAACCTAAAAGTAACTTTATGCCCCAAAGAATCGGGTTTCCAAACGTGTCCTATTCAGAAAGCCCCCATAATCCATGTTTAGAGGATCCCTGTCCCATCCCTAATGGTTGCAGGTGAGCTGTATTTTCCCTTTGGGGTGAAGCACCCCTCCTGTGTGAGCAGATGTCCTGTTTCCCCCAAAGTCCCTGAGGGCCCTGCTGCCCCTGATGAAGGCAGGCAGGGTGGGAAAGGAGGGGAGAGGGATGTGTGCCAAAGTCGGGAAATTCATTTGGTGCAGGTGGTCTCCTGCCCCTGCCTCCTGTCACTGCCCACCTTCCCAACCCCACAGTAATAAGCGGTGGCCCAACTCCATGATGCCATCGTGGTGCAGAGAAATGTTCTGCTTGGGGGTGTTCATGGCCTGCTGAGATCACAGCAGCCCTGGTTTTCTTCTCTGGATCATGACTGCAGATCAAGCGCAGGCATTTATGCCCCCCCCAGTTTCTAGCAGTGATAATAATTATTATGATGGCACGTTGTACTCATATTGTGCCTTTTTAATAAGGCCACTTTGTTTGGCTCCTTAATATTTAATCCTGTTTTATATTTACTTTCTGATGGCTTAAAACCAGCCGGGTTTTAATTGCTTATGTGGAGGAAACCAAGCTGGGCCTGGGCTGGCAGGAAGTCGTTGAGAAGATTCTGAAGGCTGGTGGCACCTTTCTCTGTGGCCTTCCAACGTTGGCTGGCTGCCTGCCATGGCCTGGGTACCAGTCTACTTTCTCTCTTCTCTTTCTCTCTCACCGTCTCTTTCCTCTTTTTTTCTACAATCTGCTTTTATCCTTTCTCACTCCCTCTCTTTCGTTCCCTTAGAAGGGACCTTTATTTTTTTTTTTTTCCTTTTTGTCTTTTTTCATGTCCGGCAATGGATCGCAACCCTCAGCGTCGCGCCCGCACCTCGCTCAGCCAGTAAGCGGGAACCGGTCTGTATGTGGGATCTGAACCCTCGGCAGGAGCGCCGCTGCACTCCCAAGCGGCGCACTGTAGCAGTGCACCACCGGGCTGGCCCCAGAACGGACCTTTATTTCATCTTTAGTTCAATTTATCTGTGTAAGAGATGAAGAAAATGAGCCCCAGAATTATCACGTGACTTGTCAAAGCTTCAGAGCTATTTGGTGGCAGGGCCGAGGCAAGGATTCTCTGTTCTTCCCTGGGCTCACAGTGCTGGGGAGACTGCTAAGACTCTCAGTCGGGCACAGACCAGTGAGGAGCTCCTCCCCATCACTTTGGTGGTGCATGTGTTTGACCTGTCAAACTGTGGAAAAGTAGTAAGGAATAACTTTCCATGTTGTCAAATCAGATGGAATGTACCGTAGTTCCTCCCAAAAGTCTCCTGCGACAGTAACCACAAGCAGAGTGTTTGGTTGCATTCTGCCATGGGGCTAAAGCCACCCTGTGGTGGTGCCCTGCGTCACCAGTCCTTAGCCGTAACCCAGCCTGCAGACATGTGCTTGAGTAAAGTTGCTCCAGAGGTGGCCTGATGGTGGAAAAAGCTCTACATTTAGAGCCTGTCATTCTCTACCACCTACTAGCTCTCGCCTAGGCACCTAACTTCAACTTTTGCGGGATAATAATATCTAAGGAAAGTTTAATAAAGAAGCAGGCAGAGTTAGACGAAGTCAGCAACAGACAGTGTAGTACCCCAGAGTAGCAACTGTGGGGAACTGTTACCACACAAGCCTGCAGAGGAAAGGTGAGCAAGCAGCTACAGAGAGGGTAGCAGTGTAGAGGGTCACGTGACCAGACCTGTGGCCTTCAACAGCAAGACACAGCCAGTCTGCATCAGCCCTGCACACGAGGGCCAGGGGAGTGAACACTCCAGCCTTACTCTCCGCAGGTCTGTCCATGGACATCCTGCTAGAGCTTGCCATTGGCCAGCCCCAGGGGGAAGCCTCGCAGAGGAGAGCATGCTGGTACAGTTTAAAAGGGTCAGCCTCCCAGAGTCCAGGGCACAGTGGAGAGGAAAGGAGAGCAGGTCTGAAGGACAAATCAACAAGCCCTGCAGCATATGAGAGTCCCTTTAAACATCCAGGAGGGTACAAAGTGCTGTTATAATTCCATATTCAGCACCACTAAGATCTGAAAAGGAGTCCAGAAAATTCTAAGATAAAGTCTGAGGCCTTGAGAAAATTATAATTTAGCCAAAGCGACAAATCTAATATGTGTGAAATAACAGCAAATTATAAGAAAAACAGATTAAAATTGTTGGTAATATTAGCAGATATTTATAGCACTTAACATTTTACAGAGTTCTTTTACAAATATTATTTCACTTAAGCCATACGAAAAGCTCTTGAAATAAGTAGTATCACTGTCTCCTTTTAACAGAGAAGGAAACCTGGGCTCAGAAAGGTTAAATAAGTTACCCAGAGTCACACAGCGAGGTGAGAGTGGAACTGAAACTTGAATTCCTATAAAGGGCCAGAGGGTGAATCTTTCAAGCTTTGCAGGCCCATCGAGTCTCCTGCAGCCTCTGAACACAGCCCCACACAGTACGCAAGCTTATGTCCCAGCAAAACTTTGCTTACAATACAGGCAGAGCCTTGATCTGGCCCACTGACAGTGGTTTGTTGACCCCTGGAACACCTGGTGGGGGTGGGGGGGACAGGCACTCCAGGGAGAGGGCGTGATATATGATACCCCATACACAATAGCCAGAGATTGGAGGAAAGATAGCACCTTCAGGGACAGCAAGGACTTGGCTGGAGAGTTTCTGCAGGAAGTATCAGGAAATAAGGGTGAACAGATAGTGTCTTAGTCAGCCAGGGCTGCCTAAAAAGGTACCGCAGGCTGAGTGGCTTAAACGACAGAGATTGGTTTTCTCCCAGCTCCAGAGGCTGGAAGTCTGAGATCAGAGGTTGGCAGGCCTGGCTCCTCCTGCAGGCCGTGAGGGGTCAGCTCCGGGCCTCTGCCTTAGGCTTGTAGACAGCCGTCTTCTCCCTCGCCTTTACGCTGTCTTCCCTCTGTCACGTCTGTGTCCAAATTTCCTCTTGTAAGGACATCAGTCACATTGGACTAGAGTCTACCCTCTTGACCTCATTTTTATTTAATTACCTCTTTAAAAACCCTGTGTGCAAATATGGCCATACTGTGAGGTATGGGGGTTAGGACTGCAACATATGAATTTCTGGGGGGATATAACTCAACCCATCACAGATAGGATGGAGCCAAATCACAGGAAGCTTTATATTCTAGATTAGAGTCAGTGTGGTGGGAAATTAGGTATTCTTTTCCTTATTAGCCCTAACTCTGATTAGTACTTTGAGAAAATAAATACTAGTTACTACCACTCATATGCAAAAAATATAATAAAATTGGCATCTGGCCAAGTAAATGCCAGAGTAAATTCTTAGTTCCATCCCAGAGTGCACAGAAGCCTGGGCAGTCTGGACCCAGCAGGCTGGCCAACCAGGATTCAGCCCACGAGCTCTGTGTGGCATTTCACCTTCCTGGAGAAGCTCAGGTTGTGTGAGAAATGCCTTCGGCTCCTGCAGCTCCTGACATTGCCGTCTACTGCCTGGGATGTCTGGCCAGGGTGTCAGCCTTTCCCAACAGGAGGAGGTGAAGGCAGACAGCAGCAGGTGAGCTCTGGCCTTGGATAATGGGCCACCAGCTGCATTCCACAGTAAAGACTGGGCATCTCTGAGCAAACCTGCTGAGAGGACAGCCACTCCTATGGACAGCCACAGCAGGACATCACAAAGCCCCAACCCTGGAACAAGGCCAGAGCTGTTTGGGATGACCAGAGGTTTCAGAACTAGGCAGATTTCTTCATCTCTCCCCAGATTCCTTCCTCGTTCTCTCACATGGAGTTTGGCTCTGACGCCACTCAGGCAGTCAGGACTAATAAAATACCTGAGACAGTGCCTTGGGAGTAGGGCCAGATATTTAACATGTGGATGGTTCTTCACGTATCTCCTCCCAGCCTGGGGGATGGGAAGGGCAGAGGGACGCAGGGAAGGGAGAAGGAAACCAGAGTAAAGGAAGGAATGCCCAGAAGATTTTGCTCACTGTTTCCTTTGTGGATTTACAGCTAAGTTACCTCGATGGACTTTTTTTCTTTATCAAAACTAAAGTTGTTCTGACTCTCAGCCTTTGCTAAAACCCCCTCCAGAGTGATTCTTTTTTTCATGTGATCGGACTTGGCCATCTTTGGACATACATATTACTATGTCATGTTGGCATCATGGTGGCTAAATGAGATTTAGTTTCTTTCTAAGGAAACATGAGTGTTGACACACTGGCACAGCCTGGAGCAGATTCACCACTTGGGGAGTGGTTTTAAGCAATATAAGGAACTCTCCAGCTCGAGACACTCACTAGTTTTATAAATGAGGACCATGTGCTGTGAGCCTACTCTTCCTCTGCTGACCACAGCTGCGGAAAGCCTGGCCAGTTGGTCTGTGCAACCACACTTCGAAAGTACCACCTGGTTTTTAATGGAGGCGTCCCAAATTCCAGGGAATAAACTCTCAGATGATTTGCAAACCCAAACACACCAGCGAATACCAATCTTCAAAACAGCTTAGACCTAATGCTCCTCTCCTAGCATGATTCGTGTGGTTTCCAGTTTCAGGAGATTATCCCGTGGAGAAAATAACTTCTTATGATCTCCCCAGTATCTACACGACTATTCTCAAGCAGGTCAGAGGAGACATTGGTTGCTGTGAGACAATAACTATGCACCTCTCTTGAGACATGGAGATAGTCCTGCTAAGCACCATTCAAGCAAGAGTGGCCACCAAGAGCAGGCGTGGTGAGGAGTGGGGGAGACATCGATTCAAGGGTATAATCAGTTGTCAGCAAAATGGAGTCTATAAAACTCGCTGTAGCCATTGATGACATGACTAAAAATGCAATTGTATTATCCATCACTTGCAATGGCAGCTGTTAACTACTCTTTCAAAGAAATCTCACTTTCTTTTGACATCTTCTCACAGAAGCCAAGGGCCAGGACATCTCAGAGACCCACATTTGGTCCTCGGTATCTGCAAAGTTAGAAAACAAGAATCCTCTCTAGCTTTCTTCCTCAGCATTCTCCTTCCAAAATCCAATCAGTAAAGCACCTTGTGTTTTACAGAGGTTGTATTACCATGACATTGTCTGCAGATGAGCAGACCATCAGGCTTCACTTCTAAGGGCACTGGAGGGGGCTGCCTTTACAGAAAAGGTGCCCTTGGATGCCTGGGTTCTTTTTTTTTTTTTTTTTTTTTTTTTTTTTGGGGCCGG
>NW_007726448.1:90934-100797 GCF_000696425.1 Galeopterus variegatus | reverse complement strand
TTGGTTTTTTTTTTTTTTTTTTTTTTTGTCTTTTTTCGTGGCCGGCAACGGATCGCAACCCTCAGTGTCGCGCCCGTACCGGACCGGGACCGGCTACGGGATCGCAACCCTCGGTGTTGCCCCTGCTCCTCGCTCAGCCAGTGAGCGGCCAGTCTGTATGTGGGATCCGAACCCTCGGCAGGAGCGCTGCCGCGCTTCCCAAGCGGCGCACTGTAGCAGTGTACCACCGGGCCGGCCAGTGGATGCCTGGGTTCTTTACCAACTTTCCATCTTAGTTTCCAACCAACTCATCATTTGATTGGCTGCAGCATGGGCCAGGCTTTCATCTTATCCATAGAATAAGTACCCAGAATTCATGATTCTAAACTTTCAGCAATTTGGACATTCAGTTTTCTTTAAGTTTCCCTTAAAGAATCACCTGTGATACTGCTGTCTAATCCCTCAGCAGTAGGAGCATGAACTTCCATCTTCACCCATTTTGTTCTCCCAGATGCTGATGGCATAAATTATCACAGATTAATAGGCACTGGTATGTTAATGTGCTGCTCCTTCTGGGTGAGATATTTTCATTTCAGCAAGGAACCATCAGATATATGACTTGACCCAAAAGAGCAGATCTAATGGGGACCACTGCCTGTCACCAAGGGAGATGACTTAGATGTTCTGCAAATCACTCAGGTGGCTGCCAACTTTGCCCACGTGAAAGAGCAGCCCTGGTCAGATTCAGTTATACATTAGACACTGTGTATTTATGTCTTCTCATTGCTTTTAAAGTTATCGTACCGTTGTTTCTGAAACTGAACAAAATGTCAAAGCCAAAAGCTGGATAATGCTTCTGTACTAAAGACCTCAGTGCCCTGGGCTCTTGTCCCCTCAGACAACTGTGCAAGCAGGCAAACATGATGGCCAGCAGCCACGTGTCCACCCTCACTCCTCCAGAGAAAAGGCCACTCCTTCTGTGATGCTCACTTTAGTGACTGTTACTCTAGCATGACATGCACCTTTCTCTAGAAGAGAACTAGAGCCCAGTCACTCATTTCAGCTCCTGACTCTCAGTGCTTTTTCATACAGGATTGTTGAGACATGAAAAAAAAATGCTACTGGATGTGAAGTTTCTTTTTATTCCACACTTTGTATGTTAAAGATGAATGTGTTTGAGACGTGGCCCTTTACGTGAGTTAAAAATAAGCCTGACCCTTGTCTGTTACAAGCTAGTCTTCAGAATTCTCACTAACAAGCAGCATTCAAGGAAGTTCGTTGAGCATGACCTGAGATCCTGCAGAGGAGGGTGAAGTCAGGAAGCACCTACAACTCGAGTGGCCTTCCCTTCATGCCCTTCCCAGAGCCAATGGGGCGTCAGGCGTGTGCTTCCTCTCCCCGTGGCGGTCCATCTCCAGCCTTAGCATGCTGCTGCTGCTTACAAAGTGGCTGCGACAGTACCCTGCTCACCACGCACTCCCAGCGTCCTCCATGGTGGCCTGGCAGAGGTGCAGTTAAAGTCCATCGCAAAGTGCACAACTTCTGCTCTTCCCCTTGCCGGGGTTAGGGTCTTTCCACTCTCCTTTAACACGCACCTCTTCAACGACAGCCTGATCCAACAGAAGCTTATACAAACCTCAAAAGACCACCCATTGACAGACAATTTAACAACTTCTTTGTCCACTTAACTCTTAAACTGACTAAAAGCAGATACATACATGTTTTGGATGTGATCAGGCCCAAGACATTTGATGGGTCTTTACTGAATGGAATTGAATGATTGAACTGGACTGAGGGGCAAGCTCAACAGGCAGTTTTTCCACTTGCAAGCGACGTCATCCAGTTGTAAGTGGTGGGGGAACCCTTGAGTCTGCAGGCGGAAGCTTTGCAATATAGTCTCGTGGGCAGAAGACAAGTCACCTTGCCACTGATTTTAGCAGTTACCCCACTCTAGCCTGTAGAAGCAGCTGCTCCCACAGGAGGCAGGAGGGCTGAGAGGCAGCCCCCTCCTGGGAAGCCTCCCCTCGGAGTCACAATCAGATCTACCAGAGTAGACTGAAGCCTCTGCTGGAGTCATGCCTTTTCGCCAGGGTTAATCATTTGTTTAGTGTTGTTAATTCATGTGATTTGGGGTTTTGGTTCCATTTTGTTATGTTTTCTTATACGTTTTGGTTTATTGCTTTTTACACTTTTTGTGGTTTATTTTTGGAGATGAAATGGATGTTCTACATGAAGCTGAGTTCCTTGTTTCTCTCTTTTGCCCGTGGCTGACTGCATGTTCTGTTGATGTCTTGCTCCTGGTTCTTGACACTGACCATCTTGTCTGTGAAAGGAAGCACTCTGGCAGGCTTGCTTGATCAGAAGAAAGGGAAGTTTGCTTGGTTTAGGCACTCCACAGAAACCCATGGTAATGTTCCCATGTGCTCTGTGTGTGTAACTGCATGTTAGTACTTACTGGACTGGTCAGAAGGGTGTTTGTCTTGATGGCTTGCGATGCAGTAGTTATGTGTGTGTGTGCATGTGTGTGTATGTATGTTTTTTTGAGGGGATGGTTACCTGTCCCAATCAAAGCCACTGCCTTATCATCTCTTCATATAAAGTCAGAAGACATGACAGCCAGCAGCAGCTGTTCCTTGATAGAGCTCTTCCTTTGGATAGTGCTGGCCAAGGTTAAGGTCACTGTAAATACATCGGTACTGGTACAGGCAGTGCCTGGGTATGGTTACTCCTATGCCCAGACTTGCCCACTCCCAATTGGGTTGTTCTTCCAAGCCACCACCACCACCACCACATCACTCCATTAGCACATAAGGGACTCTCTGGGAGCAAAGTGTCACAAGGTCAGCAGCTTTCCATACATGGCTGAGCCCTTCCAGTGATGACTAGAGAGGTAAAAGAGCCTTAGGTTGGAGATGGCTGGAGATGGATGGATTGAAAGACTGAATGCTCTTCAATTTTATGATGTCTTCCTTAGTGTGGATTGAGCGAAGAAGGACCTGGCAAGCTCCGAAGCTCTGTCTTCCCAGCTCTTAGTGCCAAAACCATCCCTAATTTCTGGTCTCACCAGCTCCGTCGGACCTTGGGCTGTAGAGTGAGCACAAATGCTGTAAAATTCAACACCAATGTTTGCTTATTCCCTGCCATCCCATGAGGCTCCCAGAACCTGATTTGGCTTTAAGAAACTGGTCTTGTCCTAGGGTGTAGAATAGGGAGTTGGTCACACTGGGACAATCAAGATGAGCCTGGTGCAGGGGCAAGATGCTCATGCCCAGGTCCCCATCCTACCCCAAGCACACGTGTGATCTTGGGCATCCCACCCCTTGTCTAGGCCTCACTTTGCTCTCCTGTGAAGTGGGGGACAAGTTAGAGCTTGATACTTCTAAAATCCCACCCAGCAATAAATGTCCGGGAGATAACACCTGGACTTCTTTATACCCAACTTTATTGAAAAGGTGTCCTAGGTCGGAGAGGTCTCTCATACATGACAGTCAAGCACATGGTAGGTAAGCGACAGGCTTTCTATTTGTTTCTACCATGTTCTTGAAATGAGCCTCTTCTCACTCACCTTGGCTTGTCTTTATTCAAAAGAAAGGAAACTGGGAAAATCCACATTCGTCAACTTTATTCATATAGCCAGTAGAAGTCTTCCTGGGCTGTGGCAGTCCCCTGGGAATTTGTCACTTGATGCCACCCCTCAATGACTATAGACTCTCTGGCTGCTGAGGGCTAGTGACTGTCTCACCAGGTGAGGAGCTCTGCTCTGGAAGGAGAGCTGGACCAGGACAAATGATATAATGGCCACTCTGCAGGGCTGGCCAAACCAGGGGACTTGTTGTGCCATGTTGAAAGGGTGATAGAAGGTGATGGAAAAGAATTCTTTGAGTTAAACTTTTATTTGGAAGAAAAATAATAATAATAAAATAATAAAATCGATTATAAACCAAACTCGGCCCCAAGCTAGAAAACTCCTGCTGTTCTGGAAATCCAGCCCACTGATGCCTTGGGAAGGGGCTGGATGTTGACTGGACAGGTTGGTCTAGTATCGCAAGTCAACCTGTTGAGATGGGAATGTCAGCACTGCTGAAAGGGGAGATAGTACCCAGGTAGGCAGTCTTCAGGCCACATTTAAACTTAATTTTGTGGACTCCACACTTGGGTTCCTTCTTTCCTAAGGTCTGCAGTGATAGTCTGAGTCTTGGTGCATGGTTCTGGTAATGGCCATTCACTTGAAGGTCTCTGTTTCAGGTATAGTCCTAGATGTAATTGACTTAGGACCCAGCCTGAACTACAGGAAAGGGGCAGTCCTCCAAATCCATCTGGTAGTTTGTGCAGGCAGCAAAAATGCCCTTTCTGCAAACAAGCTGGACCCTAGTCTTGGGGATGGAGCTCCTTAGAGTTGGTGGGTGGAAAGAAGTAAGGGAAACAAAATATTTTTGTGAAAACTCCTCTTTCTATGGTGACTTGTAGTTGCAAATGGAAAAGCTTCCACAGCTCTTCTGAGGCCATAGAGTTGAAGATAGAGAAAGAATAGGACGAATTCAATGCTCAGTTTTTTCAGGATGTGTCCTATAAGGTAAAATCACCTTATCACCAGATTTCTTCCCACATTCCAACTACCTACAGTGTCCTTGGCAGCAAAACTTGCCCTCAGCAAGTAGCAGACAGAAAAGCAGCAGACGTGTCAGTCATGGGAATCCCTGCACCTGGCCAGGGCAGTGCCAGGGCCTCACCTCACAGATGGGTCAGTGCTTAGGCTCAGGGCTGGGTATGCTGCCACTAATGCTCTTCCATCCACTTCTCTCCCACCCCCAATGCCTTGCTTTGCATCTCTTTGATTCTTGCAGTGAGCATGCCCACAAGTGAGACCGAGTCTGTCAACACTGAACACGTGGCTGGAGGTGACATCGAGGGAGAAAACTGTGGGGCCAGGCTGGCGTGAGTAGGCACGGCAAACCCAGGGGCTGGGGCTCTTCCCGGGGAGCGGGTGGGAAGCTGCACCTGGAATCAGAATGGGTTGGCTCTTCAGCAGCCAGAAACAAACCTCAAGTGGTGACCTATGTGGGGAGAAGAGGGCCCTGGGCTGACTGTGGCCCTGGGCATGGAATGAGCCATGGGATTTTGAGCCCCTTTTCATCACATCAGAGAGTATGGTGTGAAGGGGGTGTGGTGACCCCAAAGTCTGTCTCTTTCCAGCCTCTTTCACAAGGGATGGCTAGGTTAGGTTAGGTTCCCTGGGTCCTGCTGACCACCCTTTCCTTTCTGGTAAATGTGACCTGGAAGAAAAGCAAACAGGTAAGAAAATCCACTGGGAGATGACAAGCATGTTGGTCTTTGTCTGTGACTCTGAGTTATCCTAATGAAGGGAAATAGGTACCTAAAATGCCAGCTCGAGTTGATAAAAACTCACCCGTGCTTAGCCTAGAATGTGACCAGTCACCTGCCTGCTCCAACAAGAACCTATGTCTAGGTGTTCCATCCCCTTTCTTGCATCCAGGCCCAGCCCTGGCCTCAGTGAGCTGGCTTTGGCCTAGGAGCGAGCAGGGCATGACAGAGCAAGGGCTGGTGTCGATAGGAACCATTCACACGTGGATTATCACAGTGTTAAAAACAGAAACTAGTCATCACTGTGAAATGTTTCCCCCCAAAATGAAGAGAAAAATGGTTTAATTGCTAAAAATAAGCAAACTGCTGGTTGAATGCAGTGTCTGAAGATTCAGCTCATGTGCTGTTGAGCATGAGGCCTCCTGCACCATTCAGGCTCCACTCTGGAGACTATTTTTGCTGTTGCCTTATATATAACCCCTGTGAACTCGCCCTGGTCACTGAAGTGAACTGCCGGCAGAAGGTCTGAGTGGGACCAGTTCCAAATAGAGTGTTTCTCAGTTGCTGCATCAGGAACAGCTTCTTTCACCTTTCTTCTTAAATGGCTCGGTAGTCTGGCAAACCCTGGCCCTTTAGAAAAGATAACCTGTAGGTGAGTCTACACACAGCAGTGCTGGCCATGAGAATAGCCTCTGAGCCAGTGCAGGGGAAGGGAAAACAGGGTTTAGGAGCAGACCAGCCCTTGCATCCCCTCTGCACAGGGCTTCAGTATCACTCACTCTGACAGTGGCACCGGGGAGTCTGTGCTGCAGATTTCTCAGCATTGTTGGGAGGCAATTATTGTCAAAATGTCACTAAAATATGATACTAATTACATTTTTAAGCAGCAGTCCAAGCCTTTTCCCTCTTCTCTTCTTTTGGAATCATAGAAAACAAGCACTTGAGTTTCTGGAATTGGGCCCCAGACAGCAACACTAGGAAAAGACACGTAGGGAGCCTTCAAAGTCCCCAAGTTCTAGGCTTTCTGTTGTCTTGGCACCAAGAGGAGGTTTGAGAGAAGATGACTGAGAACACTGCAACCCTGGCTTTGGGCATGGCCCAAGTTGCAGACCAGGAGGGATCCAGGAGCTGGCACCAGGATATCACTTGAGAGTACATTTCAGGAGAGCACGAGGCTGTGCTGGAAAGAGAACACAGTTATCCCCTGGGGAGGGAAGGGGCAGTCTCTGTGCTATCTGTCATCTCCGTGGAGGATGCCCTCACAAGTTTTGGGGACTCCATGGACGTGGTCTCTCTTCTCCCATGCATATCCACAGTTAGGCCTCTGCTCTGTGCATGCAACACATTAGTCACAGTGCCAGAATTATAATACGCACTCGACAAGTTATGGGCTGGCCCTGCCTCCCTGCCCCCACACCCGCCCCGGACAATGATGGGGGAGACTCTGCCATGTCCCTTGTGGAGAAGCAGCATGAGAACAGGCTGCGCTGAGACTGGGGACGATGGTTTGAGGAGACAGTGAGAGGCCAGTGTTTCTAAAGCTGAGAGTTAAAAGACTGTGCAGGAAGTGAGGTCAGGAAAGGGGTTTGCATATGGTGGAAAGGCCTGGGTGAAGACTGTTCTGGGGTGGGGGGCGGAGAGAAAGGAACAGCAGCGTGGCGTGCGTGGTGGGTGGGGAGCGATGGAAGAGCAAGGAGCCATCACAGTGTGAAGAAAGAAAATGGTAATGAAGCCAAAGTGAAATTTGAAGCAGGCCATCCTAGGGTCTGCAGGTGCCACATCAACAGCAGGATGGAGGCTCAGCTCTGAACAGGATGGAGACACACACCTGAGGGGATGGGTATGAAAACCGTCCAGAGGTTGGAGGACACAGGTTGTTCATAGCAGAAGACCTGGGGCTGAGCCTGGGGAAACTGACGCACAGAAGAACATGACAAGCCAAAAAACTGATGACGATGTGTCGGGACACAGGCAGCAGCACTGGCCTGGAAGCCACAGGAGGAGGGTTTCAGGACAGAGCAGTCTGCTTGTGCACGAGTTCAGCAGCACCTGCCTGGCGCTCGGTGATGGCAGTCCATAGCTGCAGAGAAATTGACACCGTCTCACTGGAGCTTTCGATCCAGTGTGCAAGCGACACTAAACAAATAAATGGGAATTATGAATTCGGATGAAAATTAGGAAAAGTAAGTGGAATATAGGGTTAATAACAGAAGGACCCAATTTGGACTGGCAGGCTAGAAAGAGCTCCTTTGAAGAATTAAGATTTAAGCTGAGAACAAGGGTGAACATAAATGAGCACTGAGGTGAAGAGTGAGGAAGAACGTTCCCTTTTGTGGCATCAGCATGTTTCCAGGCCTTCAGGTGTGGCCAGGGCCTGTGAGGGAAGAGAGCTGGGGATGAGGCAGCACAGGGAGACCCGGGAGACCCCTTAATGACTTGGTCTTCATCATAAAAGTGTGAGAAGTCACTGAAGTGCTTTAAGAACATGAAGCTGGGTGGGGAGGCTGACTCAAGTTTGCATTTGTGAAGGGTCACTTTGATGTTAGGAAGGGAACAGGCAGGAGCACAGGTGAAGTGGCAGTAGCAGGCACTCAGGTCTGGGATGTGGGGCTGAGGCTGGAGCCTGTACATGCAGATGGAAAGAAGGGGACGGAGGGATCGTGTGTGCTGGAGCTCTACTCTGCAAGGTTGGAGGGATGCTGACTGTGAGAGCTGGTCTCAGGGAGAGAGTGGGGTGGAAATGGGCCAGCGTGGGGCACTCAAGAAGTGAAGCCACAAGAGGGGAGATTGAAAAGAGGAGGCAGCAACGGGCCAGTGAGTGGGGTTAGCATCCTGGTGAAGACTGGGGTGAACTTCAAGGCAAATAAGCAGCCAGGGCACAGGAAGAGGGAAGGAAGATAGGAAATGAGAACTTAGAGGAAGAAGTGCCTAAGACAAAGGGAAGGTCGACTTCACAGACGGTGTAAAACATGGAATGTACACAGAAAGGAGGAGTTTCTCTACTTCTGGGACTAACTGAAAAGTGCAAAAGAGACCCAGCATCAGGAATCCTGGAGTCTATTCCCTATCAGCCACCAACTAACCCTATGACCTTGGCCAGAACTCTCTACTCTGAGTCTCATCCCCTTCCTCTGGAAAACTAAGAGGTCGGATGACCGTTGGTTCCAAGGTGTTCTCAGCAGAGGCCAGGGGGCCCAGGAACTCCCTGCAGGGACTGCTACAGAAGGGGACCACTTTCATCTCTGACATATTGGGCTTCCATGGAAGATTTCATATGAACGAAGCATTCTATAGCTTGAGAAATTGCAAACCAGAGGTCCCTGTGATATCTAAGGGTCCCTTCTGGCCTTCAAAGCCTGCAGTTGTGTAAAGAATATAGAATCAGAACAGGCCCTGATGAAGAGAGTCAATGACAAGAGTCGTGCCAAATGATCTCAGGCATCTCCTCTCAGAAAGTGAAGGTCACGGGAGTTTAAGATAGCGACGGGTCTGGAGCGGGCGTGCCAGAAGACAGTGCGAGCCTGAGAAGTGTGCGCTGTGCTGCCAGAGTACTATTTGCATTTCCAAGAGCAACAAAAAATGAATAAATCATTGATCAACTAATCTACAACGACAAAAAAGCAACTACAGATTCGAGGTTTTAGGGCCGACACAAAAGAAGATTCCTGAGAGTGCCCAAGCCGCACTGCGGGACCGAGTGAGCAGCCCGAGGCAACAAAGGCCAAGAAAGACACAGAAATGGAGAATAAGGCGCTGGACCGGCCCAGCTCTGTGAGCTCAGTGAGTGACCCCCAGCCCAGCCCCGCTTGCGGGGCAGACGCCTGCCCAGCTCCCGCCTACCACACCAGTCTAGGCACCGGCACTAGCGCTGCCTCCATTTTCTCGGGTGGGGGCAGGGCCGGCTGGCTTGGATCGGCCAGGCCTGCCCTCTTTGCTTGGCCCGGCTCCTCACTGAGCCGAGTTACTTGCGTGCCTCGGCACAGGGCCCCCCGGGGCCTGCGGACCGGCCTACAATCCCACGCCCCCCGCGGATCTCTGGCGGGGCTGGTGGTGGGGGGAGCCCCCGGCCAGCCTCGGGAGGGCAGGGAGGAGGAGCCCACCCAGATTGTCACTCCACCACACCCTGGGCTTCGGCCCCCAGGTAAACTTCCTGTTTCCGGGAGGCAGATACCATCTCTGTGGCCATCAGCTCGGAAGAACCCCAAACTGATTTCTGGTTGGGAGAGGTGAGGCCGGAGTGCTCTCAAGCTCGCTTGAACCTGTCGGAGAGCTGACTGCTGGTGGGTGCTCGGGTCGGCCCGTGCTGGGGGGATACAAGGAGGAACTGTGTGCTGTGGGATCCTCCCCCGAGGAGCTCACACCCTAGTGTCGGAGATAACTCAACTACACAGATAGCCGCAGTACCAGGCGGAAAGTGAGAGGCCCAGAGGAGGCCTTATCCAGGGCCACAAAAGCACTTAGAGCGTCCCTACCAGAAACCTGAAAGTCTTCCTGGGCAGGGCGGGGAAGAGCACAGGCTTGAAGTCCCGGCTGATAGACGAGGACTGCAGAAGACACGCCCA
>NW_007726448.1:90137-90924 GCF_000696425.1 Galeopterus variegatus | reverse complement strand
TGTACTGAGCGCACAGAGTGGGGAGGGGTCCGGCAAAGGAGACGGAGACTCGGCAAAAAAATACACACCCTGCGGGCCCCCCCTGCAAGGTTCAACAGCCCCACCTAGTGCTCACAGAGTGGGGAAATGCCCAGATAACGAGGTGGAAACTCAGCAGAACACACATACCCTGTGGGGCCAGCAGGGCGGGATCCAGCAGCCTACTAGAGTCCAAGCTGACCAGAGAGGAGGCTTCCCGGAGAGGCCCAAGACCCGAGTGAAACTCCCTGCTAAAATGAATAAACATCCAAAAAAAGATGCTAGAAATGCAAAAAACCAAGAGGAGAGGCCCAAGACCCGAGTGAAACTCCCTGCTAAAATGAATAAACATCCAAAAAAAGATGCTAGAAATGCAAAAAACCAAGAAAGTACACCACCAAAAGTTAATAAATCTCCAACTCTAGATCCTATAGAACAAGAAGCCCTTGAAATGAATGACAAGGAATTTCGAGTGATAATCCTAAAGAAACTGAATGAGATACAAGAAAACTCAGCTAGACAGCATGATGAAACCAGGAAAAGTATACAGGACCTGAAAGAGGAAATGTACAAGGAAATCACTGTCCTAAAAATAAATGTAGCAGAATTTGCCAAACTGAAGAAGTTATTCAGTGAAATAAAAAACAATGGAGAGTTTAACCAGCAGGATAATGGAAGTTGAAGAGAGAACCTCTGTACTTGAAGATGGGCTGTTTGGGATAACACAAGCAGACAAGAATAAAGAATCAAAGATATTGAAGAAAATCTG